>NC_083894.1:3643636-3947272 GCF_032452875.1 Bos javanicus
TTTTTGGTAGCTCGACAACTTCTGAGTGCAAAGTTAACAAATTAATGAATCATCCATTAATTACTAAGAGATTCTTGATCACCCTTAATTACTTTAGTCAGGATGCAGACCTGCCAGGGCTGGGTGAGGAGTGACCTCAGGCTACAGGAACAGTCTACACGGCCCCAATTCCTCCAGCAGAGTAAACACAGCAACACAGCTGATGTCCACAAGATGAAGGCATCTCATGTGGACACCTCTAGATGGCACGTCCCAGGGTGGAGAGCAAGAAACATTGTCATTTGACCTTTTTTCTTTTTTTTTTCTTAATAAGTCAGTGGGAAGTGAGGTGACCTAGCTGTACTTAAACAGTCATAAGCTATACTTAATAAATACTTAAACAGCTGTACTTAAACAGATTAACAAGATTCAGAAAGAAGTCAGAGATCCATGAAAACAAACAGGCTACAAATACATGTACAGCAGCAGGTCATTCAAAACAGGGTAATTATTTTAGATCACCTGTTACATTGATATAAATATTACTTACAGTGTCTAACTTTTGAAACATATTCCCTTGGCATTTTATGGTATACACCCAGGACCTGACATTCAAGCTCTAGAAGGAGCACTTTTTAGATTTAGATGTTGTGATCAGTGCATGGAAGTGTAGCTTTCTCAAACTGATCAAAGATGTCATCATCACAAAATAACGTGATGTCTGATCAACGTCTTAAAGAGATAGGAATACCAGACCACTTGACCTATCTCTTGAGAAACCTGTATGCAGGTCAAGAAGCAGCAGTTAGGACAGGACATGGAACAACAGACTGGTTCCAAACACTGAAAAGAGTACATCAAGGCTGTATATTGTCACCCTGCTTATTTAAATTATATTCAGAGTCATCATGAGAAATGCTGGGCTGGAAGAAGCACAAGCTGGAATCAAGATTGCCAGGAGAAATATCAATAACCTCAGATATACAGATGACACCACCCTTATGGCAGAAAGTGAAGAATAACTAAGGAACCTCTTGATGAAAGTGAAAGAGGAGAGTGAAAAAGTTGTCTTAAAGCTCAACAACCAGAAAACTAAGATCATGACATCTGGGCCCATCACTTCAATGGCAAATAGATGGGAAAACAGTGGAAACAGTGGCTGACTTTATTTTTCTGGGCTCCAAAATCACTGCAGATGGTGACTGCAACCATGAAATTAAAAATGCTTGCTCATTGGGAGAAAAGTTATGACCAACCTAGAAAGCATATTAAAAAGCAGAGATATTACTTTGCCAACAAAGGTCTGTCTAGTCAAAGCTATGGTTTTTCCAGTAGTCATGTATGGATGTGAGAGTTGGACAAAAAAAAGCTGAGCACCAAAGAACTGATGCTTTTGAACTGTGGCGTTGGAGAAGACTCTTGAGAGTGAGTCCCTTGGACTGCAAGGAGATCTAACCAGTCCATCCTAAAGGAGATCAGTCCTGGGTCTTCATTGGAAGGACTGACGTTGAAGCTGAAACTCCAATACTTTGGCCACCTGATATGAAGAGCTAACTCATTGGAAAAGACCCTGATGCTGGGAAAGATTGAGGGCAGGAGGAGAAGGGGATGACAGAGGGTGAGATGGCTGGATGGCATCACCGACTCAGTGGACATAAGTTTGAGTAATGGCATCACCGACTCAATGGACATAAGTTTGAGTAAACTCCAGGAGGTGGTGATGGACAGGGAGGCCTGGTGTGCTGCAGTCCATGGGGTCGTGAAGAGTCGGACACGACTGAGGAACTGAACTGAACTGAACTGATCAATGTGGTCGCATCCAGCAAACAAGGCTCCCTGTGGATGTTCTGTGACATCTGTATTCACTGCCAAATCACAGATGCTGTCTCCTCATGTGCTTTATGTGTTGAAGTCCTCTACATGAGATGACAACTCACATATAGATACACAGTTATTCATATGGAATGCTGAAGAACATACTGCTAAAATATTTATCATTACTAAAACTGGTTGTCTTATGTAAAAGCTATTAACAACATTCAAGTATACAAAGAAGTAAAGTGACAGATAATTTATATAAATATTAAGTGGATTCCCTGGTGGCTTAGTGGTAAAGAATCTGCCTGGCAATGCAGGAGATGCAGGAGACATGTGTTCGAACCCTGGAGTGGGAAGATCCCCTGGAGGAGGAAATAGCAACTCACTTCAGTATTCTTCCCTGGATTATTCCATCAACAGAGGAGCCTGGCAGGCTACAGTCCATGGGGTTGCAAAGAGTTGGACACAACTGAGCGACTGAGCATGCACACATGCACACACATATGTTAAGATATATTGTATTAGCCAGACAACTTAAAAGTTATATATGAGCCCATATATGTACGTGCTAAGTTGCTCCTGACATATCCAACTCTTTGTGATGCTATGGACTATAGCCCAGCAGGCTCCTCTGTCCATGGGATTCTCCAGGCAAGAATACTTGAGTGGGTTGCCGTGCCCTACTCCAGGGCATCTTCCTGACACAGGAATTGAACCCGAGTCTCTTAGGTCTCCTTCATTGGCAGGTGGGTTCTTAACCGCTAATGCTGCCTGGGAAGCCCTTATGAGTCGATACATGGTGACTAAAAATTCATATAATACCAACATAAAGAACCATATAGATGATGAGTGAGTGAGTGAGTGAGGGAAGTCCGATCTTCCCGACCCAGAGATCGAACCCAGGTCTCCTGCATTGCAGGCAGACGCTTTAACCTCTGAGCCACCAGGGAAGCCCAGATGATATAGATGATAGTAAATCTATAATATATGACTGGCATGCAGTATGCAGTCTGTAAGTATTCATGAAACAAAAACAAATTAAGGTGGTTGCATGCGCACATTCTTAGTCTCAAACAAAATGCTTTGTAAGAGCTAGCCGTTAATCTGACAAGTGTCTGTCAGCACTTGCAGTGTGCTGCAGTTAAGAATCTTTCTTAGATCCCTGTGACATGCCCATGAACATAACAGAGGCTGCCCGTCTGCGTTTACATTTTCCCAGGGAGGGCCAGACCCAGAATAACACAGTCCCAGTAAGTAAACTCTACGACTCCGAGTGTTAGGAATGCTCAGTGCTGCCACTTTTAAACTGCATCACTTATTTCAATAAGTCATCTTTATTCAAGTTGAATTAGACATAATACAACTTTCAAGAAATAATTTCTCTGAGAGTACTTTGTATCTTGTAAGAATGAATCAGAAGTCGAAGAGAATCCTGCCATGTCAGCATTTCACAAGTAGGGGACACCCCACATCATTACCCCTGATATCGGTGACAAGTCATCTTTGAGTCAGACTTAATAAAACCATGAAGCACTACACACAGAGAGACTATGTGTTAGAAAAATGGTAGTCCTTAAAAAATTATCCAGCATGTGTGCTACTCACCGACAGCACACTCTGCTGGTCCCCACGGATGTGCAACATGAAATTCAGAAGCTCTCGGGTAGCTCAGGGTGCTGGAAAAGTGTTGCTTCTGCACTGATTGTGCAGTTCAAACTTACTCTGGGTGCCAGAGGTTCACGCCCTGGTGGCCACGCTTGTCCCCAGGTCTCTTGGTCAGACCTCCACGACCCTCCCCTACCCCTATCCCTGATTCCCAGAAGATGCTTATTAACCCACAGGCCTTCTTCACAAATTATATCAGAGCTTAGGAGTTTCCTGGGTTGTCTTCTGTCTAAGTATTAAGGAGGCGGAAAACAAACATCTGTGTGTGGTTTTTCTGTCTCATAGAACAGCCCACATGCTCAGGAGCGAGAGGGGACATGCTATGCTCTGAGCTCATTTGTGGAAGGACATAAAAATGGAGCACTCCCTTCAGGAGTTTCACCCCAAGCTATGAAACCCAGCAGCTTAACCTGCGGCTGGCTGGAGGTCAACATGCCTGTAACTGAGCCACCACACGGCTGCTCAGAGCCCGCCCTCTGCCCTGGCTCCTGGACCACCAGCATGTGAGCCCCCCAAGGAAACACACATTCAGGCTAAAGGAAGCATCACTAGCTCTGAAAGAGGCAGCTCCTACGGCAAAACCAATACAATATTGTAAAGTAAAAAAACAAAAAGATCTCATATGATCACCGGTTCACACTCAGCTCCTCTCTACATATTTGAGGTATTTAGCTAAAGGGAACTTGTCCCTAATAACATTAAAAGACAGTGAAGGAAAGCAAAGATGCTTTCCTGGGAGCAGTGTTTTATTGATTCTCTTCATTTAAATTAGAAAGTCACATAAGGAATCAAATTTTCCAAGGAAGCTGCATTGTGTGATGGGAGATCAATACTATAAGGCCTTTTCTAAGAAAAAATACATATGATATAAAATACATATTTTTGAAATAAAAAAACAAATCCTAAATCTGTTAAATAGTATATCAAATCATATGAAACTGAAAGTCACTCAGTCATGTCCAATTCTTTGAGACCCTATGGACTATACAGTCCCTGGAATTCTCCAGCCCAGAATACTGGAGTGGGTAGCCTTTCCTGTCTCCAGGGGATCTTCCTGACCCAGGGATTGAACCCAGGTCTCCCGAATTTCAGGTGGATTCTTTACTAGCTGAGCCATAAGGGAAGCCCATCAAATCATATGTGTCCTCATTGTGTGTTAGCATGAAGTCGGGTTCTGCACGCGTGTATGCTTAGTTGTTTAGCTGTGTCCGACTCTCTGCAACCACATGAACTGTAGCCCACCAGGCTCCTCTGTTCATGGGATTTTCCAGGCAAAAACCTGGAGTGAGTTGTCATTTCTTCCTCCAGGGGATCTTCCCAACTGAGGGATGGAACACAAGCCGCCTCTGTCACTAGCATTAGCAGGCAGATTCTTTACCACTTAGCCACCTGGGAAGCCCCTAAATCACGTTGGGGTTAATTTTAATTAGTTACAACTAGCAAAGATGAAAAAATCTCTTTGCTTCTGTGATCTGTATATAGCCAGACTTCAGCAAGAAAAATATTTTTAATATGAACATTTTTGTCCAAAACATTTTTTTAATGAGTGGGCAAAATTGATGCTTGCAAAAAAATTTAAAAATACATATATGCATATATATATATATATATATATACATACATACACATATATCCATTGCATCAATGATGCCACCCTGCCATCTCATCCTTGATGCCCTCTTCTTCTGGAGATGCATCCTTGCATAGGAGCTTCAATGTACATGAACTTGGGCAAACTTAGAGAGATGGTAGATGGTGAGGGACAGGGATGCCTGGTATGCTGCAGTCCATGAGGTCGCAAAGAGTCAGACATGACTGGGCAACTGAACAACAATATATATAAGCTTATATATGTATGTATATATATATATATATATATATATATATATATATATATATATATATAAAACAAGCTCTTACGCCACCTTCATTCCAGTCAAGACAAAATTACAGGCCTTCTTGGAACTGGCTCTTACTTTACCCCAGATTGGGAGTCTGTGTGTGAATTCCCCTGAAGCTGATAATCCCACTGTGAGTGAGACTACATTCTTTTTCCCTGTTTCTGGTTTCCATACTTAAGGCATTGTACTCACATCCTTTTGCTTACATGTGTGCATGCTGAGTCACTTCAGTCATGTCCAACTCTGTGCGACCCCATGGACTGCAAGTTGCCAGGCTCCTCTGTCCATGGGATTCTACAGGCAAGAAAACTGGAGTGGGTTGCCATGCCCTCCTCCAGGGCATCTTCCTGACCCAGGAATCGAACCTGTCTTTTACATATACCTGCACTGGCAGGCAGATTCTTTACCACTGGTACCACCTGGGAAGCCCCATTATTTTGCTTAGTTTGCATCAAATCCACATATGTGGTTCAGTTAAGAAAATTCTGAGATGATTAGTAAAATATAGTAGAAAAATGATAAAGATCGTAATGCAGTTATGAACGAAAAATACTCACTGCCATGTCCATAGACAAAGGATGCTGCGGCCATCAGTCACTACAGCGGCCCTGATAGTGCACAAGAGGAGACTCAGAACAGAACTAGAACTCCTGCCATCACCATCAGACACCGCAGCTACCCACCCACCGTGACCCTGGAAGACTCAGGATGAGAAAGCACAGGACACTGGTCCCAGAGTGCTGAGATGTGCATCAGAGGAGTGTTTCAGTGAGCCCAGACCCCTACATCTTCCCCAGCATGAGAAAGTGCTACATTCCTCGCACAGTGATCTTTTGATTTGAATATCTGATTCATTGGGAAAAGATGCTGATGTTGGGAAAGATTGAGGGCAGGAGAAGGGGGTGACTGAGGATGAGATGGTTGGATGGCATCACCGGTTCAAGGGACATAAGTATGACCAAACTCCAGGAGACAGTGGACAGGGAAGTCTGGCATGCTGCAGCTCATGCAGTTGCAAAGAGTTGAACATGACTTAGTGACAGAACAATAACAATCTTCTGATGTTCTGACGACCTGCCCTTTGTTGCAAAATCTCCTATATATCCTGACTCCCCACCACCACCCCTCCCCGCTCAGACCAGTCTCTGAATTATCTGAGATGCTACGTTCTGGGCTCCAGACCTCAGTTTTATCCGCTTGATAAAACATAATTCTCCGCTTTTTTTGTGCATCTTTTTCAGCTGACAGTTATTCCAAAATAGAAAAACACTGAAGATTTTAAAATGCTATTCCCTAGTATAAGTTTCTATGTTTTTTTTCTTTTTAAATCACATTTTACTGACACTACTTACATAAAACACTCCAGTAATACTAACCATTCAAAACATCGTATGAAAGGCAACAGCCCAAAACACATAAACAACTAGAGAGCAGTTAACATTTCAAGAATTGTTGACTCTGTTTGGAAATATGTCTCCATGGTCCTTAATAGATGATTGAACTTTTGAATATGAGCCAGAATATGGCTAGTGTTCATCAAAGTCATGGATAGTTAGCAAGAGTTTATGGCCCTAAACTCTTAAAAATTTTTTGTTTGGCGAACTGCTAAAGAATAATTGAATCTATGTAATAAAGAGCTTTGCTTTTGCTTTAATGAGTGTGCATTATCTATACAAAGGTTGTAACACTGATTCAAGATGCAGTTTTAACAACTTTATGTTATCTGACAATAATTCATTTTTTTTTTCCATCACTAGAAGATGTACTCCTACTCAAGTGCTGACCGACATGGGACCCATGGAAGAAGTGTAGAAATTATACCAGGCAACTCCTTTAGGCCATGACTCTATAAATGGCAGCATTTCCATATGAACAGGTATGGGGGTACCTCAGTTCTGTGACAGAATATGTAAATTAAAACAGAGGTGGTCAACCATCTATTCCAACATCTTCACAGAAGAAACCAAGCGTGAGCTCATGGCCTCTGCACTCTAGTTTCAGAAGTTACCTGTTAATCTGTGCTTATGCTGAGTTACAACTTAAAACTCAGAAGGATTTAATGAGCTACAATTGGAAGAAAAACATCCCAGGAATGAAGCCCTATCATAATCCGATTTAGAGACTGCAGAATCTGACCTCCACTTACTCCTTGGAAATAAAAAATATTCCCAATTAAAAAGAAATATGTTCCGTCACCAGACACACACATGCTACATATTTGGGGACATAAAACAAATAGTGTTCTTACAAAATAGCTGGATGGATGAGCATTTAGTTTCTCTGGAATATATCTTTAGATCTAGAAACCTCTTCCTAGACTCTCTTCTTTGAGAAGAGTTGTTGTTTAGTGGCTAAGTCATACTCAGTCATGTGCAACTCTTTTGCAACCCCATGGACTGTAGCTCACCAAGTCTCTTCCATTGGATTTCCCAGGCGAAAATACTGGAGTGGGCTTTCATTTCCTTCTCCAGTGGATTGTCCCAACCCAGGGATCAAATCCACATCTTCTGCATTACAGGCACAATCTTAACTGCTGAGCCACCAGAAAAGTGCTTAAGAAAAGTACTCAGGCGTGGGGGTGAGGAGGGAAGAATGATGCATGGGGGAAGGAGAACTGGATGGTTCTGGAAATTCATTGGCCTCCTCCAACTCAGGTAAAGAATAAAAGAGGGAAAAGGGCATTCCCTTCTCTCCGATTCTGATGGTTCACCTGGGAGACATAGTCTTCCTCTGCCCCAGGAGCTCTCCCCGTGCATCCTTGTGTCAAGTCAGAAAGGACTCCACAACAAAATGAGGGAACAAGCAGAGAAACAGCTGGGTCATTCGCAAACATGATAGTAAAGTTGCTCTGTGTGTGCATCCTCAAAGCCTGAGCACACGAGTGTCCCCAGTCTGGGATGCTAGCTTTACAATCTCTGCGTGCGCACCTTTCACCTCTCCTGAGAAACTCGTTCAATCGTCAATCTTAGTATATCTTCTTTCTTCCTCTGTCTATGGTTCCCACCGCTCCTGAGAGGCCTCCCCTTGTTATCCACACAGCCTTAGCTTATCTGTGGCTCATATCTGCTTTATGTTTCCTGCCTCTAGCTTGCAGACTTCCCTGGTGGCTCAGTGGTAATGGATCTGCCTGCCAGTGCAGGAGATGCGGGTCCAATCCCTGGGTCGGGACGATCCCCTGGAGAAGGAAATGGCAACCTATTCCAGTACTCTAGTCTGGGAAGAAAACAGTCCTCTCCCATGGACACATGAGCCTGGCAGGTAACAGTCCATGGAGTCACAAAGAGTTGGACACAACTTAGCAACCAAACAACAAAAACCGCCAGTTTTCATCATATATGCATAATTCTAAATCTCATAGAGCATAGGCAGCAGATGGTATGTCCCTGCAATTTCACAGGGCATGGCAGAGAACCCTGTACATGAGCTACCAATAATATGTGTCAAGTAAATGGTGTGAACATTAATTAATCTATTGACTTGACAGCCAACATATTGGATGTACTCCTAAATGTACCTGCCTGAAATTTGACCATTAAAGATTCATTACATGAGGTGCTGATTGTCTTTTTTAATGTAATTACGCCCAGAAGGGAAATGTACTATATTAGTAACCATTAACAACTCTCTGTGAATTAGTCTGTTGCTTATCAGATCAAGGGCATTTCTACTCTTTCCAATCTGAAAACAGATGATAGTATATTTCAACCTTTTGGGGGTGAGTGGGGGAGGAAGAAGACATACTTTGTATAAATTCTAGCAAATTCAGAAGGAGATAAAGAGGAAATTAAAGCTCCATCTATTTTCCAAGAAAAACTATAATAGAAACACACAAGTAGGACAATTCTTGATCACTGTTAGTTGAATGCAGGACCACATGGAATAAAAAGGTTATAATAGCACCGTATTTTGAAACAAATGACAAATATTATTTATATTTCATGAATACCCTCAGGTATGAGATATAATTAATATAACTTAATGTTACTCCACATCTGAGATAGAAGTGAAACTGCAAGAGTTGTTAATTTTGCATTTGATGAAATTCAGGTAATATGAGGTATTATGATCTTTAAAGGCTAGACATGATGACCCAGAGGGATGGTACGGGGAGGGAGGAGGGAGGAGGGTTCAGGATGGAAAACACGTGTATACCTGTGGCAGATTCATGTTGATATATGGCAAAACCAATACAATATTGTAAAGTTAAAAAATAAAAAAAACAATGAATGAAAAAAAAGAAAAAATAGATGAAGGCTACCCAAGGCCCCTTTCCTGGCATATGTTATATGAGGCTGAAGAGAAAGCCTGAGTTCTGGGTGAGACACTACCCTTAAATTTTGAATTCACAGAACTAATATTTTTCTACGAGACATACAATGTTCAGGATATTTGGCAAAACTAATACAATTATGTAAAGTTTAAAAATAAAATAAAATTTAAAAAAAAAAGGAGAGATAATTACAAAAAGTAGAATTCTAGCCAAGAAAGACTTTTTCCAACTCACTGCATACTACATCTTTGTTAAAATGATTTCAAGTTAAATGTAATCCAGAGAATTTGAAAGTGATTATTGAATTGAAGTAGATTTTGGTAGAAAATCATTATTTCTTAAACTAATAAATATTTTTTCAGAGAACTTAATATTGTTGTACATTTTACATTAGTCTTTCTTCACATAAAATAAATGAGTTGCTTTATTTTTGAATTTCAATTTGAAATGATTAAATTTATTGAAAATATTTTATACTACTTTTGCTGGGGATCTTTATATGTAACTAAAACCATGAATAATTTCAATAATATTATCATTTATTAATTTACTCACTCAAACCCACTAAATGAATAAAACTCAAACCCTCTATTTTGTCACATGAAGTATTAAAATCTCCAGCTGGGATAACATGTAATTTTGGTCATATTTACACATGTTATAGTTTGGGTAACTCATTTTGTGCATGTTTTTTTCCTGTAAAAAATACTTCTTAAAAATGGATGTAAGTGTGATCCATTATTTCTGAAGAAGCAGAGAAGGGTTTATATAAGGTTATACAAGATTCTCTTAGGAAAAGTGTAGCAAGAGGGCAGAACAATTCTTGCAAGTAGAGTAAAAAGGCAGAAGATGAAGCCTTTGCAAAGCTCGCTCTGTTAGGAAAGGGGTATGTGTCCCTTGAGGAGAGTCCTGAGGCCATTGTGAGGACAGAGGTCAAATCACAAAGGACCTTCTTTGTCACTCCACGGAGGGTAAATTTTATTTTGTGTTTGGAATTTAAGACAGAGAAGGAATAAAAATTAGGATGTATGGAAAGCTAACTCTATATTTATTTAGAAAGAAATATTTATACAATATAATTTATAGCATAAGACAAAGCATCTCTAAAGACACAATACTGGTAGATTTTTTAAAAAGAAAAAATATAAAAACTTAAATGCTTTTTTCCTAGAGCTATTGGACTTTTCCAATGAGCTGTATGCAAAGATTCTATTAAGCATATCCAGTTCATATGAGCTTACTCAGAGTATTTCTGTTTGTAAAGATAAATAAAAGGACAGAAAAGATAGGGACTCTTACATGGTTGGTATAAATACACTTTACTAAAAGTTACACACTGAACTGTACATGTAATAAAATAGGTATAATAAACCAACAATTGTTACAGTTTTGTTGAGAACTGGTTTTGAAAGATTTACAACATACCTTTTCCCCTTTGTGTACTGAATGACTTGGAAAGGTAACAAAGTCGATTTACACTAAGTCTACTTTTTATTCTTTCCTTCTTATGGACAGCTTACTTTTTCCTAAAAATAATCTTACAGGAATTTTTAGTTTACTCTCTTTTTATTTACTGAAGGAAAATAGCACAACCTTCCCAAGAAGAAGTGTGCAAGATACACTATGAGCATAAACCCTCCCACTGGGGAGGAAACATAAATTCTGTCGCAGAAGAAAGTCATTTTTGTAGAGTAAGACTATTTGGCTTCTTTAAAAAATAAAGTCTTACACACGCAGACCCTAATGTCCATCAGAAGGCTATTATTTCTCATCACCTGTAAACACCGAGGGATGTGAACACAGCTTCAGTGCTAGGGTGGTAGGTAGCACAGGGTGGTAGGGCCACAGGGTTTTCACTTCATACTTTTTTTCTGTTTTCTGAGTTTTCTGTAATGACCACGTGCACTAGTTACAGAGGGAATAAAGTTTTGTATTTACAGAAACTTGTTTCTAAACAAGTGAATCTTTAGGCAGGATGGCACCATCTAATAACAATTTCTAAGTAGCCTGATAGTCGCTAACAATTGATAACATATTTTTATTGCCCATCCCTTCCCATGCATGGGCATCAGCTTTGCTGCACCCTAGATCTACCCTGATTACTATTCTATGACCGGCTGGTCCTTCACACTCACTGACATCATCTTGCACTGTGGCTACTATTAATATTAGACTTGTCCTATCGCATTGTAATATTACACCCACCTTTGTTTCTCCCAACTAAACTCTATGATCTTTGAGGTCAACTACTGCTACTGCTACTGCTGAGTCACTTCAGTCGTGTCCCACTCTATGCGACTCCATAGACGGCAGCCCACCAGGCTTCCCCGTCCCTGGGATTCTCCAGGCAAGAACACTGGAGTGGGTTGCCATTTCCTTCTTCAATGCATGGAAGTGAAAAGTGAAAGTGAAGTCATTCAGTTGTGTCCAACTCTTCGCGACCCCATGGACTGCAGCCTACCAGGCTTCTCCATCCATGGGATTTTCCAGGCAAGAGTACCAGAGTGGGGTGCCATTGCCTTCTCCGACCACCTTCTATAGATGTGCATTATTCTCTTCCTTCTTGTCCCCTCAGTTTTAGTTTCTGTTTTCCTTTTCCTGCCTTCTTTTGGAATGCTTGAATATTTCTTTAAGAGTTTCATTTTAATTAATGTAGTCATATATTTTCTTGCGTTATTCCGTGTTTGCCGTAGGAATTACAATGACCATCCTTGATTTTCAGTCTGCTTGGAGTCACTACTGTCCCACTCTATTTCAACTTTATAGCAAATGCAATTGCATGCGCACTGCATTTACCCCCCACTTTCCTTTCTGTGTGTGTCTTGCAATGGTTATCTTACACTTTACAACTACATGCATTTCGAATCCCCAAAAAACAAATGCAGAAATATTTGCTTCAAAATGTCTTACATACTTAAAGAAATTAATAAAATATGTTTTTCTTTCAACCAAGATATTTACCATTTATATTGGTTTTTTTTTTTTCCCTCTACTGAAGATTTGAGTTTCTTTTCTATTGAAGATTTGAGTTTCTGTCTCATATGATTTTTCTTAAGCTTAGAAAACTTGTTTTCATATTTCTTATACTGCAGGTCTGCTGGTGACAAATTCTCTTAGTTTTCTCTCATTTTCTCTATATTGTGCCCTCATTCTTAAGGGATATTTTCACAGAGCTTGGTTGACAGTTATTTTTTGTTTTGCCTTGCTTTCAGCGCTTTAAAGGTTGTGTTTCACATGGATGGTCTTCATTGGTTTTGATGTAAAATCAGCAGTAATTCAAATTGCTGTGCTGTGCACATAATGCCATTTTTCAATAGCAGCTTTCAAGACTTTCTCTCTGGTCTTCAACAGTTTGAAGATGCTAGGTCCAGTATGGTTTGCTTGTAGTTAGCTTCCTTTATTGGATCTGCAGTTTTGCCAAATTTGAAAAATTTCAACCATTATTATTTCAAAAATCACCTCTCACAGTCTCTCTCTCCTCTACTTCTGTTATTCCAATTATAATTGTGTTAGATATTCTTACAATGTTTAATAGCACTCTGGTGCTCTGTTTTCTTAGTTTAGTTCTTTGAGGTTTGTTTTATTTATAACCAGTTATTTTTTTCTTTTTTTCACGTTAGGTAATTTCTGTTGTCTGCCTTCAGATTAACAGATGTATATGCCATTTTCATCCTGCTAATTCCTTCAGTAAACATATTTTTCCATTTCAGATATTTTCTTTTCCAGTGCTTGAATTTTCCCTTGGTTCTTATTTTATATTTCTATTTCTCTGCAGAGGTTCCCAGCATTTTCCATCAAGAGTAATGATTCCTTTCCTTCTTTTGGCCTAGTTATAACAGTTGCTTTAAATTATTACATGTTTATTCTATTATCTGGATTCTACTAAGCTTAGTCAGTGGTTTACCTTATTTTTTTCCCTTAAAATTGACTTTAAAACTGGATTTCTTTTTTCTTTAAAACTTAGTATTTTGGGTAACTTTTCACGGTTTCTGGAATTATGAAGGTTATTTTTTTTTTGAAACTGTGGAGTCTGGTATATTCTTACAAAAAGTGTTGATGCACTTTTTGTTTTCTTTTATTTTTGTGTGTTTTTTCAAGGAGTGGGTCTTTATACTTTGTTGTTGTTGTTTATTTATTTATTTTTAAGCCAGTGATTAACTTGGTTGGACTCAAACTGAAAACTCTGCTCTTAAAGGGAAGTGGGGGTGGGGTGGGGTGGGAGGGCGCAGGTTCAATCCCAGGAGAGCTCTTACACTTTCAACTGTTCTTTTTGAAACTGTAGCTCTATGTCTGATTCCAGAGTCATTTGGGTGTTGGCAGAATTAGAACTACAGGTTGGGGCTCCCCTTTCTGGATCTCCCTTCTCTGGGTTCCTCCTTCACTTTCCAGTGACGGCTGGTAACCCTGACCCTGTTCTCTGGGTCTTCAGTTCAGAAGGGATGTGACATTCGTGTCATATTTCTCCATGCCTCTCAGGGTGCTGCCTTCAGCACGTCCTGGACTAACACCACAAGACAGCCCGCCCTCTGCATTCACTCTCCAGCCCAGTTCCTCCAGAATCTGCCCGCTTGTCTTTCACTCTGTGCTGCTATCTGTTTTACCTTCTACTTTATTTTTATATTTCATCCCTAGTTGCAATCACTGGAAGATTGAGTCAGACAGAAGTTCATTTGAAATATCCTGAAATGCATTTTTAAGAATTTATTTTTGTTGGCCCTCATGAAGTATTTGCTTATAGCTGACACAAATATTAGTCTTCAAGGAGAATCACTTTATTTATTTTTGCAGTCTGTGTGCCAATCATGTTATATAATCATATCATTTTAATTCTTATTACTTTGGGAAATTGAGTTTGTTATTTCACATTTGTAGGGCACAAAATTGAACTAGGATCCATGTCACTTTGGCAAGCTGTAAGCAGAACTCCAGTTGTGAGATTTCAAGTCCCGTGTTCATTTTCTTTTGTTTTTTTTTCTTCTTCTTTTTCTTCTTTTTTAATTTTATTTTATTTTTTAACTTTACAGTATTGTATTGGTTTTGCCTTAAGTATAGGGAACTGAGTATGTGTGCATTTGTGTACCTGCATTTTCTGTGTTTGTTTTGATAAGTAAACATCCATGTGATTGAGAAGAGCTTCCTTCTATCTTGTGGATTTCCCGGAATGATCCCAACACCTCTGAACTGGGGATTCAGAGATGGATTCAGTGTTTGGAACTTTTTCCTTGTTGTCTACAATTCCTTGTGAGGGACTGCATATCCCTTCCTATATTCCCTTCTCTGGACGCAGAGCCCTGCAGTGATGTGAATTCTCAGAGTATGAAATGCACAGGGTTGCAACCAGCCTGAAAACCCTACTTTCCAGTACAACAATGCATTAGCTTCACAAGACACAATGCTTTAGGAGTGGAACTAAGTCAAATCAACACTATTTTCACTAACCTGTCACTTGGTATTAATATATCCCTCGAAGAGTCCTGTTAACATTATTTGTGACATTGGACAACACTCTGAGTTACACAGTGTTCTCTACATGTAAATACCAAACAAGCTATGTTTTGTAAATGTGGTGCAGACACAATAGCGTAGCAACTCATGCTCTGTCTCTACTCTCAACTACGTCGTATTTCTGTATTATAAATTATCCTGAAAACAGGTACCACATGGACGTTTCAGTCCTTTCAGTTTTAGACAAAGTTGAGATTGAACACTTCAAAGAAAGCCCATAAAAGTAACAGTTTTTAAATAAATTAATAGGTACATTAAATGATGAAAATGGGGAGGGGGAAGCAGGCCAAAATTAGACTTGAAAGAGAAGCAGGAACATTGGCTAAACCAGTACAAAATGGAATGTTGTGAAAATTGACAGTTCTTAGTCGCAGAAGAGCAAGGTCATACTTAATGAAGCTAAAAAAAGTAAATTTGGAAAAAGCTGGGGGAAATTTTGGGAACGATACATTATTCTGTGAGACTGCCTTCCTCGGGTTCTATTTTCTCCCCATTTTCTGTCCTCTTCTGATATTCTTCCAGAGACCCTGCTACGTGTCTTCAGCCCAGATGACATAAAAATAACCACATCCTACAGTGAGAGAAATACATGCAGTCACTGCTCAGAAATCAAATAAATAAAGGGAAATGAACTGAATTTTAATGAATTTATTCTGGGAAATAATTCTCTGAAGTATTGTTAGATTTAGATTATTTCTAAGTAAGTTGCCAATGTACAAATATTGATTTGTATTTACAACTGTCCTATTTTCTGTTATAGCAATTTATAAACTTGAAAATCATCCCAAATAAAAATTTTCATTAAGAATTATTTATCTCAGTATTAATTGGTTTAAAAAGGTAATGTTAGTATTTGGTAGTTAAAAATTATTTGAATTCAGTAAAATAGTCAACATGAAATCCAGATCTGTGCATATATTTGAAGCAGTCTTAACCTATAAGAAATAGTTTTGATGACTACCTTATAGATAATACAGTAAAATGTTTGTTTTTGGCTTTGGAAAGATTCCAGGTCTTCAAAGGAAGATATATTTATAGTTTCTACTGTTGAATATTTAGTTTTGTTATAATACAGCAGGTATTAAAATAGTTCTATGGTAGAGTTTATTACATCAATTTGAATCAATTTTAACCTTATCATGACTGCCACTTGAGTATATAAATATGATTTATACCTTATACGATTCTGCCACTTTTTGGTTCACTAAAAGCAAAACTGAATGATTTTGTAAAGAACCGTGACAATGAGCCCCCCAAACTATCAAAGAAAATCAAACATGCAGATTAACAAAATTCAGCATCTGAAAAGAAATAAATAATTTAGCCAGTGAACCACAGCAAAACTTTCTAGGCTAACCCATCAAGATTGAATGCACTTTGTACATAATCATTTCCTTTTCTTTTTTTTTTTAAGATTTTTTGATGTGGACCATTTTAAAAATCTTTATTGAATTTGTTGCAGTATTGCTTCTGTTTTATATTTTGGTTTGCATGTGGGATCTTACCTCTCCAACCAGGGATCAAACCCTCACCTCCTACACTGGAAAGCATAGTGTTAATCACTCGAGCACCAGGGAAATCCCACCATATACCTTTTTAAAATGTACTTGTCTAAAACACTGTTTATGTTCCATGATACAAATCTTAAACTTGGTGCTTTATAAAATGTGATGCTTGAGGACATGATACAGCATAAATATTCTCTTGGGAAGCTAAGACATCTGCTGTAGACTCTCCAACTATAAATCATTTCACACTACTGTTCTACATATGACAAGAACTCAACTCAGTATCAACCTCTTCCAGGTTAAAATTCTTTTTTTCTTTTTTTTTAATTTTGTAGAGAATAAGACATTAAGATCCAAGGCCACTTAATTCCATTGATTTTTTTTTTTAATTGGAGGCTAATTACTTTACAATACTGTAGTGGTTTTGCCATACATTGACATGAATCAGCCATGGGTGTACATGTGTTCCCCATCCTGAACAGCCCCCCCCTCCCTCCCCATCCCATCCCCCAGGGTCATCCCAGTGCACCAGCCCCGAGCACCTTGTCTCATGCATTGAACCTGGACTGGCGATCTGTTTCACATATAATAATACACATGTTTCAATGCTATTCTCTCAAATCATCCCACCCTCGCCTTCTCCCACAGAGTCCAAAAGATTGTTCTATACATCTGTGTCTCTTTTGCTGTCTCGCATATAGGGTCATCTTACCATCTTTCTAAAGTCCATGTATATGTGTTAGTATACTATACTGGTGTTTTTCTTTCTGGCATACTGCTTGTTCTGAGTGATCACTGTGGTTGAGGACCGTCTGCCTGACTCTGTTCTCTAAGTAACTGTTCTGAGCTTTCATCTCTCCCGTAAGGCTGCAAATTCCTCTTCAACCCCTTCTTGGCAGTAGTCTCTTTATAGGACTAATCACACTTACTAATTATGCATATTTTGTGTGTGACAATTTGCATCTTTCTTCCCTAATAGACTGTAAACTCTACCAGAGGGAACAATGCTTGCTTCTGCTCATTATAATAAACCGGGTACAAATGTTGAGTGAATAATGACATTACAGTGAGTGGAAGATGTTTTCAGAATCATTAGACACAAAACTCTATTTGTAAACTCGAAGCACAGAAGAGCTAAGAGAAAACAGGCTGGGGTGATGATATTTTGCTAAGCTGAAAATTCTTCACTGCAGCACCTTAAATAAATATAAATGGTATTTAATTCTAACTGAGGTGGATGAAACTGGAGCCTATTATACAGAGTGAAGTAAGCCAGAAGGAAAAACATAAATACAGTATACTAACGCATATATATGGAATTTAGAAAGATGGTAACAATAACCCGGTGTACGAGACAGCAAAAGAGACACTGATGTATAGAACAGTCTTATGGACTCTGTGGGAGAGGGAGAGGGTGGGAAGATTTGGGAGAATGGCATTGAAACGTGTAAAATATCATGTAGGAAACGAGTTGCCAGTCCAGGTTCGATGCAGGATGCTGGATGCTTGGGGCTGGTGCACTGGGACGACCCAGAGGGATGGTATGGGGAGGGAGGATGGAGGAGGGTTCGGGATAGGGAACACATGTATACCTGTGGCGGATTCATTTTGATATTTGGCAAAACTAATACAATTATGTAAAGTTTAAAAATAAAATAAAATTAGAAAAAAAATAAAAACAACAACAACAAAAAAATAATAGCTAAAGAATTTATAAGAATCTAAAAAAAAATACAGTGATACAAAACAAAATAAAGATAAATCACACACACACACATATATATATATATATATATGAATATGTATGTGTGAATTCATAGATATGAAGGTTCTTAAGAAGTGAAGTGCTGGAATGTCTTTTTTTTGCTATAGAACAGATTGAAGCCAACATATCTATTACTTCTAATATCAAAATAAGTTTTATAGCTACTGACATTTACTAACGTAAATGATTTGTGCAAAAATCTGTTACAGGTAAAATAAAGTGACTCTGGAATTTCATAGGAATTGCTAACTTAAAATGTCACATATACCCTTGGAGGATATATGCAATTGGTAAAATATTAAACAGTGATTCATTTAGTCCTCATTCTGCATAATAAAGTTAATATATTATTATAGCATAACTCACACTGTACTAGGAAAATTACCTCAATTTGTGAGACATTTCAAATCACTAGGTTCATATTATAGACACAAAATCCTCAATGTAGAAATGGTGTCCATAAGCCCCATTTTTTTATCCCTTTCTTAGTGTTCCTAGCATGTCTAGTTTTCCGAGGAAGTTGTGACAATGGGACCTTTGTTCCCAGGGTGAATTGGCAAGGTGGCTATTCCTAGATAATCGAAAGTGAGTTATCCAGTTTGTTACTTGTTCTCGCTTATACATTTAAACTTGCAGACAGATGCCATTTGATGTCACTCACAAGTGGAATCTACAGTATGACACACATGAACCTACCTATGAAACAGAATCAGGCATGAGGAGAATTGACTGCTGGCTACCAAGGAGGAGGGTGGTGGGGGAACAGGAATAGCAGGTGCAAACCACGACATACAGGACAGATAAACAGCAAGGGCCTCCTGCACAGGGAGCTATATTCAATACCCTTTGATAAGACATAATGCAAAAGTATATGAACAAGAATGTATATGTGTGTATATATGTGAATCACTCTGCCATAAGCAGAAATTAACACAACATTGTTAAGTCAACTATACTTCAATTGGAAAACAAAAGGAAAGAAAAAATTTTCATTATTTATTTGCTAATGTTAGGCACGAATTCTCTCACTCTAAAATAGATAACTGCTTCTTCCCTGTAGGTGCGGAGGCTAGGTCAAATCTGACAATATTATGGAAAGATAGACTTAGATCTTCTCTGGTTTACTGAAGACTGTTACGGACTAAACGTTTGCGTCCTTCCAAAATTCACATGTTGAAACCCTATGCCCTGATGAGATGGTATTAGAAGGTGGGACCTTTGGAAGGTCACCAGGATTAAGGTCATGAAGGTTAAGATCCCACAAATGAAGATAGGTTGTAAAGCATCTCTGAGGGTATTTGCTTCCTGCCCTGTGTCCACCACACAAGGACACGAGGAAGGTCCGCAGTCAGTCACCTGCAAGAGGGTCTTCCCCAGACCCCAACTGTGCTGGCAAACTGATCTTGAACTTCCAGCCTCCAGACTTGTGAGAAATAAATATGTGTTTATAAGCCCCAGTCTATGGTCCTCTGCTATAGGAGCCCGAACTAAAACAAGGTCATATGAATGAAATGAGTCAAACAGAAAGCCCCAAACTCATAACAAATACTAAAAAATACAAATGAAGACATGACTCATCCCCTCACTGTCTATGAACCTCCACGCCTCCCTGTTGCTTGATTTACAGAGACTATATTTCCTAACCAGGCTCTATTCAGCCTGCTCCAAACACAATATTTACCTCTCATCTGGTGCAACAGCTCCCACCTTGCTCTCTGAGCCCCACCCAACAAGGGAGGTACTTACATCACCCTCGCTGAGCACTGGCCACGTCAGAGGGGACGTGGCTGTACTGTGAGGGACACCCTGGCTTTAGTTCCTAATCCAAGATGTGTGGGTGAGTCTCATTTCCTCTGCTACTCTCTCATTAAATTCTGAAAATCTACTGAAACGTCCGCTATGCTATTTTGAATCAACAGATGTGTAAAAACCACCAAAGAGTTTACCTTATCTTTAGCTACATTCAATGGAAAGATCTCACATATGGATAACAAATCCCCTTGAATTACAATGTCATAGCCTGGCAGTCGATAGCATTGCAAAGAGTCAAACACAACTGAGCAACTGACCAACAACATTAGGAAATAAATCCTGGCTGACTTGAAGACAATTGCAGCTCAAGCAAAGTCTTTACATATGTACACAATGGGATATTACTCACCCATAAAAAGTATAAAATAATGCCCTTTGCAGCAAATGGTAAATGGGTGGACCTAGAGATTATCATACTAAGTGAAGTAAGTCAGACAGAGAAAGATAAATATCATATGATATCACATTTAGAATTCTTTTTTAAATGATAAAATGAACTTTTTTACAAAATAGAAACAGACTTGTAGACTTAAAAAAAAAAAAAAAAAAAAAAAAACTATGATAACCAAAGGGAAAATATAGGGAAGGAATAAATTAGGAGGTTGGCAGTAACACATACACACTGCTATAGATAAACCAGATAATCAGCAAGGACCTATTATATACCACAGGGAACTCTACTCGATACTCTATAATAACATATATTGGAAAATAATCTGAAAAAGAGTGGATGTATGTAAAAGTGGATCACTTCGCTATACTCCTAAAATTAACACAATATTGCTATTGCTATTGCTATTGCTAAGTCACTTCAGTCGTGTCCGACTCTGTGTGACCCCATAGACGGCAGCCCACCAGGCTTCCCCGTCCCTGGGATTCTCCAGGCAAGAACACTGGAGTGGGTTGCCATTTCCTTCTCCAATGCATGAGAGTGAAAAGTGAAAGTGAAGTCGCTCAGTCGAGTCCGACCCTCAGCGACCCCATGGACTGCAGCCTTCCAGGCTCCTCCATCCATGGGATTTTCCACAATATACTTCAATGTAAAATTAAATTAAATAAAAAAACAAAAAGCCTTAACTATGTAGCCAGTAGCCCTTAAGCTCAATATAAATTGGTCAAAAGATCATAGGCATGTATAGCCAGCACTTCAGTTTAACAATGAGTCCAGCAGGTGTCGATAAAGAGAAACTGTGTGCCTGTTAGCCTACATTGGTGCCAGAATTGGTCCTTGGATAAAAGTCTCTGACCCCAGCCTTCAGCTCTGCGAGTTTTTCAACAATTCACTTCAGGGATCGAGCAGTGTTTTTTTGTGTAAAACCCCAATTAGCAGCTCTCACATACAGCTACTGTCACTTCTAGTATTATCATCAGAGATGCCTTTTAATGGTTATTGGTTCTTAATAACGAAAGGAATATACAACTTATTTTACTCTTGTAATCTGATGCTTCCTCATTTCAGTTCATTCAGCCACTCAGTCATGTCTGACTCTTTGCGACCTCATGGACTGCAGCACGCCAGGTCTCCCAGTCCATCGCCAGCTCCTGGACTTTACTCAAACTCATGTCCATTGGGTTGGTGATGCCATCCAACCATCTCATCCTCTGTCATCCCCTTCTCCTCCCACCTTAAATCTTTCCCATATCACGGTCATTTCAAATGAGTCAGCTCTTCACATCAGGTGGCCAAAGTACTGGAGTTTCAGTTTCAACATCAGTCTTTCCAATGAAGACCCAGGACTGATCTCCTTTAGGATGGAATGGTTGGATCTCCTTGCAGTCCAAGGGACTCTCAAGAGTATTCTCCAACAGCACAGTTCAAAAGCATCCATTTTTCGGCACTCAGCTTTCTTTATAGTCTAACTCTCACATCCATACATGAATACTGGAAAACCACAGATTTGACTAAACGGACCTTTGTTGGTGAAGTAATATCTCTGCTTTTTAATATGCTATCTGTATTGGTCATAACTTTTCTTCCAAGGAGCAAGCTTCTTTTAATTTAATGGCTTCAGTCACCGTGTGCAATGATTTTTAGATCCCCCCAAAATAAAGTCTGCTACTGTTTCCACTGTTTCCCCATTTATTTGCCAGGAAGTGATGGGACCAGATGACATGATCTTAGTTTTCTGAATGTTGAGTTTTAAGCCAACATTTTCACTCTCCTCTTTCACTTTCATCAAGATGCTCTTTAGTTCTTCTTCACTTTCTGCCATAAGGGTGGTGTCATCTGCGTATCTGAGGTTATTGATATTTCTTTTGGCAATCTTGATTCCAGCTTGTGCTTCATCCAGCCCAGGATTTCTTATGATATACAATGCATATAAGTTAAATAAGCAGGGTGACGATATACAGCTTTGAATGCTCTTTCCCAATTTGGAACCAGTCTGTTATTCCATGTACAGTTCTAACCATTGCTTCCTGACCTGCACAGATTTCTCAAGAGGCAGGTCAGGTGGTCTGGTATTCCCATCTCTTAAAGAATTTTCCAGAGTTTGTTGTGGTCTGCACAGTCAAAGGCTTTGGTATAGTCAATAAAGCAGAAATAGATGTTTTTCTGGAATTCTCTTGATTTTTTGATGATCCAGTGGATGTTGGCAATTTGATCTCTGGTTCCTCTGCCTTTCCAAATCCACCTTGAACATATGGAAGTTCACAGTTCATGTACCGTTCAAGTCTGGCTAGGAGAATTGCTAGTAATGCTGTTGAGCATTACTTTACTAGCATGTGAGATGAGTGCAGTTGTGTGGGAGTTTGAACATTCTTTGGCATTGCCTTTCTTTGGGATTGGAATGAAAACTGACCTTTTCTAATCCAGTGCCCACTGCTGAGTTTTCCAAATTTGCTGGCATATTGAGTGCAGCACTTTCACAGCATCATCTTTCAGGATTTGAAATAGCTCAACTGGAATTCCATCACCTCTACTAGCTTTGTTCATAGTGATACTTCCTAAGACCCACTTGACTTCATATTCCAGGATGTCTGACTCTAAGTTGGTGATCACACCATCATGATTATCTGGGTCATGAAGATATTTTTTGTATAGTTCTTCTTTGTATTCTTGCCACCTCTTCTTAATATCTTCTGCTTTTGTTAGGTCCAAACCATTTCTGTCCTTTATTGTGCCCGTCTTTGCATGAAGTGTTCCCTTGGTATCTCTAATTTTCTTGAAGAGATCTCTAGACTTTCCCATTCTATTGTTTTCCTCTATATCTTATTGACTGGTGAGGAAGGCTTTCTTATCTCTCCTTGCTATTCTTTGGAACTGTGCATTCAAATGGGCATATCTTTCCTTTTCTCCTTTGACTTTCACTTCTCTTCTATTCACAGCTATTTGTAAGGCCTCTTCAGACAATCATTTTGCATTTTTGCATTTCTTTTCCTTGGGGATGGTCTTGATCCCTGCCTCCTGTACAATGTCAGGAACTTTTGCCCATGGTTCTTCAGGTACTCTGTCTTATCAGATCTAATCCCTTGAATCTATTTGTCACTTCCACCATATAATGCTAAGGGATTTGATTTAGGTCATACCTGAATGGTCTAGTGGTTTTCCCTCCTTTCTTCAATTTAAGTCTGAATCTGGCAATAAGGAGTTCAAGATCTGAGCCACAGTCAACTTCCAGTCTTGTTTTTGCTGACTGTATAGAACTTCTCTATCCTTGGCTGCAAAGAATCTAATCAATCTGATTTCAGTGTTGACCATCTAGTGATGTCCATGTGTAGAGTCTTCTCTTGTGTTGTTGGAAAAAGGTGCTTGCTATGACCAGTGCACTCTCTTGGCACTACTCTGTTAACCTTTGCCCTGCTTCATTCTATACTCCAAGGCCAAATTTGCCTGTTACTCCAGGTGTTTTTTGACTCCCTATTTTTATTCCAGTCCCCTATAATGAAAAGGACATCTTTTTTGAGTGTTAGTTCTAAAAGGTCTTGTAGGTCTTCATAGAACCATTCAACTTCAGCTTCTTCAGCATTACTGGTCAGGGCATAGACTTGGATTACCGTGATATTGAATGGTTTGCCTTGGAAACGAACAGAGATCATTCTGTCGTTTTTGAGACTGCATCCAAGTACTGCATTTCAGACTCTTGTTGACCATGAGGGCTACTCCATTTCTGATGCTTCCTATCAGTCATCAATTTGGGTGTGGAGCTGGGCCCTCCCGCCTGCACTTCACTCCTACAGGTTCCCTTGCCCACCATCACCTCAGAGAACATGGTCAGAAGAAAACACAGGCCCCCAGGAGAGCAGTGCCACGCCTGTCATACGCCTTCTCTCTCAGCTGGGTTGCCCTGAACACCAGCTACACAGGTGACAAGACGGAGCATAGCTGATCTTTTCATGTCTTCATTTTCTGAGTCACGAAATTTAATTCTTGCTTTTCACAGTCTCAAATGTGTTCCTTATTCTTTGCTCCCAATGCTGCTACATCCTCTTCAGCTTGTTCCAAAATTCATCCCTACTTGCTTCCATGGGAGTTTTCAGAGACATAAACGAAAGTGAGCCAAAACACATCTTTTGCCCGCTTCCGATTGGAAATTGGCTCCTAATATAGCAATGTCCTTCCGGAAGACCTTGCCATAGTCGTGAAATCTTTCTTGTAGCCATTGTTATCCTGAATATGTGTCCCCAGGCTCTCGGATTCCTCTTTCATCTCTAAGTTGGAAAAACTAGTGCTATTTCAAGAAATGCTATCCACCAGTAGGGAGGAGGAAAAAAATAAGTTTGTAAGAAATGCTCATATGCCAAAGAGAAAGATCCTCAAATAATTGACATGGGAAAGACTATAACAATTTTAATATCAGCTTGTACATTTCCAATGTCAAGTCAGTTTAATATTTTTAACCCTCAGCTACATTTCTTTTCATTTTCTTCTTACACATTTAATTTATTACATAATTCAACCATGAATTAATTGTCCAAGTCTAATTCTGTCATAATGAGTGTTTGAGGTTATTTTTTAACGTAAAACTTTAGATGTGAAATATAGTATATTTAAATTTTCCTATATTCCACATGTATTTCTAACTTTATACACTTTAAAGAAATAAGCTGTGACCCTTACTTAGAGATGATGCTTTAAAATTATTTATATTTACTGGGCTGCTTTGAAGCAACACAAATGCTTACATTTTGGAATGCTGAGAATCGCACAAGCTTGGCCTGAGTTCTCCCAAAATGCAACAGCATCAGTATCATATCACTGATCTCTTTCTGGTCACACATCTCATTTCTACTAATTAAATCATCTAAAACCAGGCCCAACACTTTCCATTTCCAGGGTTAGTTCAAACAATGTGGAGTTTGAGGCAATCAAATTAGCTATTCAATCTTAGAGAGAAGGGCAAAGTGTTAATATAATCTGGTCTTTCAGGATGTATGGAACATGTGCATTTATAGATGGAAAGCAAATGAATGGATATAGCCTATCAGGGTGAAGTGTAGGAGTTGATTAAGTACTAGACCATGAGTAGATAAACAATGTGAATAAGCAATGCCTGCATCCCATGGATTTAAATATATTTTATATAATGTATGTAGTCAAGCATTCTATTCAGCTTTGTGATGACTATTTTAACTGTGGCTCAAAAACAGAATACCATGAGGCAGTTTCCTTCTTCAGAGGTCAGTCATCACAGTGGCCATCACCTTACCATTGTAGCCATCTCAACAACAGAACCAGCAGAAAGTCTGATGCCACAACACTGATGGTGTTTACTGATGTCTTTTACTTTAAATTAAATACACTTTATTAAGGGAACATTACAGACTTTACCGTTGGCAATCAGCTGAATTAATACACTGAGGCACTTGCTCCTGCTTTCTCTCTTGTGGCTTTTGCTTAGTTCATTTCTATAATGACTTGACTTGTTTTCCCCAGTGCTAAGAGACTCATGTATTTATTTTAAATGATGAAAAGCAGGGACTGAGGTCTTTTATCAGTTCAGTGCAGGAAGTGACATTATGAGAAAAGATGGTGACCAGGAGCCATGCCGGTTTTAACCAGCATCACCCAGTCTGGTGCCTAATGACCAAAGTTCCCCTGCTGTCCCTCTGCTGGGTGTCTCCTGATAGAGGTTCAGAGAAACATCATAAAAAAGTGTAATAATATTACAGATCACTGGCATTATTAAGCTAAAATTTATAACATTGTTTCAAGTGTATCTCTTGTATTAAAAGAATGGGGTAAGTGTTTTGCCTAGCTGTTTGTCCATATGGAGAGATGCAAGAGGAAAATCATGGTGATCATCTTCTCTTTCCTTGAACCTGACCTCCTTAAGTGATGAGTTGTTGACCAATGCTTACAAGACTAGGGCACAGCAGAGTCTGAGTTCTCAAGTGATGCCTGGAGCCTTGTCTACTTTCCCTGCTAAATTATGAGATCTGCATCACTCTGACTCCTATTGAAAGTGGTTGAGTGTTTAGAAACTATGTTCACTTGAGAGGTAGATTTCAAATAACACAATGAGGGAGGCAACTGTGGCATGTTATGTTTCACATAACAAGCCTGGCCCGCTGCGGTCCATGGGGTCGCAAAGACTCAGACACAATTTGTGACTGAATAACAACATGGCCCAGAAAAAGAATCTGATTATGAAATTTTAAAGTATGTCTTGGCCACAAACACTTGCTTTCCCTAAAACAAACAGTCGTGTTAAAACTCAGAAATTCTCATGGATTCTCAAAGATATCACAGGATTATATACATTTAGTCCCTTGACCATTCTTGCATTTGACAGCAGTCTGCTTGGGCATAATTTTTAAAAATGAATGCAAGGTCTTCATGAGCTAATAAAAAAAAGTGCAAAAAAAGAAAAAAGAAAGAAAACCAGGACTGTAAATACAATGGTATTCAAAGGACTAGAAGTTCTGAAGGAGTAGTGAGGCAAGTCCTGTGGAAGACAGAAGCACAGGACAAATAAAACTGCAGAGATGTACACAGCGTAAAAGCTCACTAAATCTCAGGGAATACGTCTGTGCCCCACAAGGGGCCATGGAAGTGGCACTTGCAAGTTGACTAAATATTCTGTGCATTGCTTTGTTATTCAGTCACTAAGTCATGTCTAACTCTTCAAGATCCCAATGATTCTGTGCATTGTTGCATATTTTATTCAAAATAGCACGTGTACTAATGGTTATTCATGAAGCACTGGAAAAGCGAGGGTCCTTGCTCCTGTAGGTCCTGCTGTCAGGGAGAGGCAGTGGTTCCCCAGCTGTGGATTCACTAAACACGGTCCGGCTGATTCAGAAATCTGGGATCATGGTCACCACCCTACCCTGCTTCCCACTCCCAGCACTGAATCCAGAGTGGTTTTAATGAATCCATATTTTATGAACTCTGAAGTTTTTGGAAAAACCATAGCCTTGACTAGACGGACTTAGACATCTAGTCAAGGCTATGGTTTTTCCAGTAGTCATGTATGGATGTGAGAGTTGGACTATAAAGAAAGCTGAGCACCGAAGAATTGATACTTTTGAACTGTGGTGTTGGAGAAGACTCTTCAGAGTCCCTGGGACTGCAAGGAGATTCAACCAGTCCATCCTAAAGGAAATCAGTCCTGAATATTCATTGGAAGGACTGATGTTGAAGCTGAAACTCCAATACTTTGGCTTCCCGATGTGAAGAACTGACTTGGAAAAGACCCTGATACTGGGAAAGATGGAAGGCAGGAGGAGAAGGGGATGGCAGAAGATGAGATGATTGGATGGCATCACCAACTCGATGGACATGAGTTTGAGTAAACTCCAGGAGTTGGTGATGGATGGGGAGGCCTGGCGTGATGCAGTCCATGGGGTTGCAAAGAGTTGGACACGACTGAGCAACTGAACTAAACTGAAGTTTTTGGATAAAAGAGGCTAACATTTGGTTTCTGGACTTAACAGTTGAGCTAGGTGTAGGTCTAATACGCAAAGGGCCAGATAAGCTAAAAGCAGGAAAGACATGCTGATTTCATAACCTCAACACACAACACAGCCTGTATACATGATAGTTTCTCTGGCTTATTCTTAATCTTTCTAACAACTGTTTCATAGAATAAACCCGGCCTCTCCTCCCAGAAACACAGTCTCCCTTCTAGGTCACAAACAGCCTGAACCATTGAACACACTCTCTTTCTAAAGTGGTTGTTGGCACATGTGTCTGAAAAAGCTAACCTGTTAAAAAGTCCCAAGATGAATCAGACAGGGGCAATCCTCAATCTGCACAGAGTTGTGTGGCAGGCATGGGAAGGTTTTAAGTCCCTGGGAATCAAAGCAGGTGTTTACTGCAATGGTTGGGTTCTTATTTACAAAAGAGCTTCAAAGTGAAGAAGCACATCTCTGGGGAGAGGCAAGCTCTGAGAATTCATGACCCACCAAGTATTCCACAGCCTCAAGGGTGGGTGGGTGGTGGGAGAGAGCAGCAGAGGAGGCCCCAGTTTGGCCTCTGGTGGTCGAGCAGGGACACACTTCTCACACGCATGTTTGCTGCTGCCCCTTCTCCTGGAGAAGGCTTCTGTGTCCTGTTTCAGGGTGAAGTCTCACATATCAAAAACAGGATTCTTAGTACACGGGTCTACAGTTCCCAGATGAAACATGTGACCAGCCCTGAAATAACTCGTTCTCGCTCTCCTGGATTAAGAATTTTGGAACCCTCCTGACCTTTAGTTTATTTGTTCGACAACATAAAAAAGTCTAACCACCAGCACCATCCAGAAGGAAATCACTCATGATGTAAGTGTTTTTCTCTGCAAAAACAGCTTTGAATTTCTGAACACGGAAACCCAGGGAAAGGCCAGAGACATTTCATCTGACAATTAAATATAATTTATAACTTTTACAGATAGTGGCTGTGTTTATCCTGTCCCAGGTGCTCAATTATACTCATTCTTACCTAAAAAGATGTCAACAAAGGGAGAAGATGAACACAGAAGCTGTTTTATAGAGATCACACACCACGATCCCCCAAATGACAAATATTCCCAATGGTCCAGGAAACCTTTAAATACACTGCCTTCCACTGATGCTCCGTTTCCCATCCCTCTTGCTGTGTACCTGGCTGTGTGGCATGAGGGATGGGTGGGTGGATGTGTGAGGCTTGAGCCTTGCACTCTAGCATGGCTACTTATTAACTACATGATTTCTGGTGGCTGACATTCTTTGGCCTTCAAGTATCTGACCTGTAAAAGGAGAGAAGGATAAAAATTGGTCTGTTCTGATACACAGGCTTCTCAGGAAGATAAACTTTCATTTGAAAGCCATGGAATATTATAGTTACATATGGTACCATATTTAATTATATTCCTTCCTGGAGTTCACAAGCTACCGTGTATCAGTTTTACTGGGTCTCTTTTTGAGCGCATACAATATGTGACGTGACAGAATCTGTAAACACGGACTTTTTCCCTGTGAAGGACTGCTGTTGCATATCTGCCACAGGAGATAAAAGGTGATTCATTTTAATACAGACTGTGTGACACTGAGTGATGATGTGGCACATTTTACAAAGTTTACCAAGTCTATTATCAGACAAAAATGACTACTTATAGGCTAAATAACAAGGTCCTACTGTATAGCGTAGGGAACTCTGTTCAATATCCTATAATAAAGCATAATGGAAAAGAATATGAAAAAGAATAATACATGTACATATAACTGAGTCACTTTCCTGTACAGCAGAAATTAGCACAACATTGCAAATCAATCAGACTTAATAAAAGCAATTTCACAAATGAATGCAGTCTATAAGATATTCTTAATGAGTTTTATCTCCCATTAGGACCTCTGTGGCCCCTCCCACAAGGAGGAGGTCTGAACTTGCTCAACCATGAAGTGTTGTAACAATGGAGGATTGACTTTCCAATACAGACCAGACGCCTGGCCAGACTCCTCACCTCTGCACTCAGTCACTCCCCATGGGAAAGAGCCCTTAGGTCAACCTGTGAGCAGATCCACATGGCACAAAGGAACTGAAATCTCTTGGTAATATCAAGCAAGGATCCTTCTTGTCAGTCCCACAGGGGTGACCTCTGAGGACTGATGTTTCAGCCCCGAGATAACGGAAGCTCTACTCAGTGACTCAGTCTAAAAGACTCTGAACCACAACCACACAAGGCAGCCCAGCCTGAGCTCAAAACTCAGAGAAACTGTGTGAGTGACTAATATTTACTGTTGTTCTCAGCTACTGCATTGTTATCTGGCAATAGACGACTAAGAATGGCGTTACAGTTCTGAGCAAGGCTACAGTCACATCATACTGACCTAATTGACTTAGACAGCAGATTAAACAGCAGACACATCACTTTGCCCACAAAGGTCAATATAGTCCAAACTATGGTTCGTCCAGCAGTCATACACGGATGTGAGAGTTGGACCATAAAGAAGGCTGAGCGCCAAAGAATTGATATTTTTGAACTGTGGTGCTGGAGAAGACTCTTGAGAGTCCCTTGGACTGCAAGGAGATCAAACCAGTCAATCCCAAAGGAAATTAACCCTGAGTATTCAATGGAAGGACTGATGCTAGAGCTGAAGCTCCAATACTTTGGCCATCTGATGCAAAGAGATGACTCACTGGAAAGTTGATTTATTGGAAAAGACCTTGATGCTGGGAAAGGCTGAGGGCAGGAGGAGAAGGGACGATAGAGCATGAGATGGTTGGATGGCATCATCAAGTCAACGGACATAATTTTGAGTAAGCTCTGAGAGATGGTGAAGGATAAGGAAGACTGGAGTGCTACAGTCCATGGAGGTGCAGAGAGTGAGACCCAACTGAGCAACTGAAAAGCAGCAACAACGGAGAGTTACAGAACACTACATCCAACCATAGCCGTACATGTATTTCCTTTTCAAGGACAAATGGAGATGTTCACTTAGACAGTGTGCTAGGCAGGATAGTGCTTACAGCTAACAAAACTATTTTGCATTGGAAAATGTTGTTAGGAGAGTAGATCTCATGTTAATTGTTCTTACCACAAAACAAAACACAGGGGCACAGGGAAATGTTTGGAGGCGATGGATTGGAGTGATCACCTTGAGTACGGTGATGGTTTTAATTAATTTTATTTTTAAACTTTACATAATTGTATTAGTTTTGCCAAATATCAAAATGAATCCACCACGGGTATACATGTGTTCCCCATCCTGAACCCCCTCCCTCCTCCCTCCCCACACCATCCCTCTGGGTCGTCCCAGTGCACCAGCCCCAAGCATTTTGTAGTACACACATATGTCCAAACTTCTCAGGCTATGTAAGTTAAATAGGTGCAGTGCTTTTTTGTTATTTCATAAAATATAAATTAATAAATTATGAAAAGTAAGTTATCTGACCACAATTAGGAATGAATAACAATAATATATTTACAAAGATCCCCAAATACTTGAAAATTAAAGAGACCTCTCCTAAATATACTATGGATCAAAAAATTACAAGGAAAAAAAGAGAATAAAATTATGAAATTAAGATATATCAAAACTTCTGGAATTCAGTTACATATAGCAATATTTAGTGAGAAATATGTATCCTTAAATGCCTTCCTATAAAAGACAAAAACATAAATCAATCACTGAGGATTATGCCTTAGGACATTAAAAGGAAAAAATAAAATTAAACATAAAATAAGGAGAAGGAAAAAATTAATATGAGTTTATAAATATAACACATTTTTTAAAAGGTAAGTGACAGAGAAAATTAACAAAGCCAAAAGGTGCTTCTTTGGGAAGATAATAAAATTGGTAATATCTTAGCCAGACTGATGATGAAAAAAGAAACAGATACAATTGAACAACATTAGGAATAAAAGAGGGACCTCTCTACTGAATCTAAGGACATTCAAAGGAGTATAGGAAATATTGTATCTTTTTGTCAAAAATTTTGACAAGTTACATGAAATGAATGAAATCCTACAAAAGTATAACCTAGTAAAACTCACAAAAGATGAAACAGAATATCATATTTGAGTTGATCTATATGTGTGGGAGAAATTTAATTTTGTTATTAAAAATCTTTCTACAAAGAAAATTTCAGGCCCATGGGGTTTTACTGATAAATTCTGTCAAACAGGTAAGAATAAAATAACACCAATTTTCCAAAATATTTTAGAAAATAGAGCAGGGGGAAATACTTCCCAAGTAGCATTATGAGATTAACAATCATAATAATAAAACCTGCCAAAGACATCATCAACATTAAAGGGAACCAAGAAGGAAAAAAAATGAGACAGAATTATAGACCATTATGCTTCATGAACACAGAATGAAAAAAAAAAAACCTCTAAAAATTAGCAAATAAAATGCATTATTATATCAAAAATGGTTAGGGGTATTTGTCTTTGAAAGGACGGAACTATAAGTGTGCTATAGGTTTTTTATTTTACTTACATCTACACCATTTATAATAAGAGCAAAAGAGAAGAGTAATTCAAAGAGAAACTATTTGAAATTTTTGTTAAAGTGTTTTTACCTTCTCCAACTCTTCAGTTTTACACTGAAGAGCAGCAATCCACAACTACCAGAGTAAATGAAGATTAAAAAAAGCCAGAAATTAGAAAACCTTCAAGTTGCACAGTAACAAATGGACAAAAATTACCAAAATCTGTAAAAAAACAGAAACACTCTGTATGATCAAAACTGCCAAAGATAAAACCAATATAAAATTTTAAATTTGTAAGTCCCTAGTTTTAGCAAAATGTTCACCTCGATCTTCTAAATGATTTTGTTTTTCAATATATCCTCTTCAAACAGCTTTCATCAGTTTTACCTCTGTCTTTTTTCATACCCCTTTTGGGGAGGAGAAATTGAAGAGACACTAAGGAACCCAGCTGTTCAATGAACTGTGATGGGACAGGCAGTGCAACAATGAACCTACAACAGTGTTTTTAATCCCCGTTTAACTGACACAGTCCTAGCAGCAGCTAGACCAGCAGTGATGACACTAGCAAAGCAACACCGATCAACTCCGATACCCAAGCAGCCAGTCCGCCATCTTTATTCCTGAGCAAGGTTCTTCTTCCACTTTCACTGAACAGGAACTCCAGTCCTCAGGACAGCTGTTACAACTCAAAGAAGAACATAGGAAATCATGACCTAAGACAGTAACAATAAGACATGGCTTGGTACTTTAAGAAAAGAAATTGTCTACAGAAAAGATGTAGATACATAAGAATCAGATGACAGGCAACTTTATTTTTAAGGAAGCTATCTAAATAGTGTTAAACTTCATAAGCAATACGTTTCAGGTTGGAAGTGTTTACAAACCAGGGAACAGGGTCCAACCACCTGAGTAACATTAGACTCTTGCCTCTACTGAGAACTTCTCCATCACTGATGCCACTGAAATGCATCGTTGGACGGCTGTGGTACCCAACAACCTCAGCTCCCCTTGAAATGAATCGTCTCATCAGCTTATGGAACTTGGCAGAGCTCTTGCCCAAATAACCTGAGTGTGGAGGGATAATAACTGCTACCAGTCAGGGTCCTGAATAAGAAACTCCTAGTCTAGCTAGGAATTTTGGTGACACTTCTGGGAATAAGGCAAACTAAATGGAAACTCTTTATAAAAAAAAAAAAAAAAAAAGGCTACATCAAAAAAACTCCAAGGGCCCCTTCTTTTATATTCTGACAATTTAGAAAGTGATTTTGAATTGCTAAAATCATGCATGCTGATATTTTGGAATATCTTGGCTGCTCTTTTATTTGAATGTTAACTTTTAGCCAATGCATTCTTCGTAGCTTTAATCAGCTAAAAAAAGGCCTAGGGGAAAAATGAAATAAACCAAACTATTGATGCATACAACAACTTGAGTGAATCACAAGGGGATTATATTGAATAAGAAAAAGGCCACCTGAAGTTACATCATGAATTAATCCAGTATAACACTCTGACATAAGCCTAAAATGTCAATATGACTTTCTGGAAATGACAGAATGGTAAAAGTGGAGGACAGACTGGTGTTTCCCTGTGGTTAAGGAGTGATGATGGGAGGACTGTGTGTCTGGAGTAGTACAGTGGGAGGGACTCTGACAGTGGCCCCTGGTAGGGACAGATAGCTCTGTGGCTCCATGGTGTCACCTTCTATATCCTAGCTGTATTATCGGACTCAAGTTTTCTGAGATGCTACCATTGGTCAAGAGTGCCTGGGATGTATCTGTATTATTTATTTCAACTGCATATGAATCTTTCATTTCCTCAAAAGAAAAACTTGACTTTAAAAAGGTAAAAAGTTTTCCAATATTCCACAAAAACAGAAGCAAACATGTATAGCAAACATCTGGCAGGAAACATATAAAATGTTTTCCATACCTAATCTCATTTACTCTGAACAATTATCCTATAAGGCAGGTATTATGATTATGTTCATGTTGCAAATGAAGAAATGATTATAAAAAGTTAAGTAATTTAGCCAATGGGCTTCCTTGGTGGCTCAGCAGTAAAGAATGTGCCTGCCAATGCAGGAACCATGGGTTTGATCTCTGGGTTGGGAAGATCCCCTGGAGGAGGAAGTGGCCACCCATCCCAGTATTCTTGCCTGAGAAATCCCATGGACAGAAGCCTGGCAGGCTACAGTTCTTGTAGCCTGAACCTGGTCGTTGCAAAGGAGTGAGACATGACTGAGTAACTAAACAACAACAATAATTTAGCCAGTTAGTCAAATCTCAGAGCTGCAAAATATTTCATTGATCCTCTGTATGTCTCTATAACCTTTATAAGCATGTTATAAGGAAGACCCCCCTGGAGGTTGTGACATGTATGACACATGCATATTCATAAAGCAGGATGTCAGCATCCCTCTCAGTAAGCAACATTCCTCTAAGGTGGAGACCAAAAATTTGAACAGAGAAGAAAATTTTGATGCAAGCACTTCTACTCCTACTCATTTTCTCAGAACAGTATCACGGTTACACTCTTTCTGAGTGTACTTTGGCAGCAAATTCACACTCATCATCAATCTGACTAGTCATCTTCAAATTTGTCAGGCTCTGAAAATAGGGCTCTTAGTGTTAAATTTGACACCCTATATCAATGCAGGGTAACCCTGAGTAAAGTACGATATAGATGACGCAGGCTTTTCTAATGCACCAGAAGATTCTACTCTTCTTCATTTATCCATTCATCAAATATTTACCAAACATCCAAAAGCATGTAGCATTCTGCAACTCATCAGCCCAGGTAGCTATGGTCTAGCACCCTGTCAAGTTATATAAAGTTTGTGGTCAATTGATTCCTATGATCTGTTTCAAATGAAATGCTAAATTTGTGCTACAGATTTCTTAACCTAAAATCAAAATTTTGTACTCATCCTTGTCAAATTTCATCATGTTTCTCAGAGTATAAGAGAACAAAATGAAAGTGAATGTTGGCAGCAATTAGACTTGGGATTGAGGCTTTTTAAAACCACTTACCAGCTGTGTGGTTTGGGTAAATTACCAGACGGCTCCGAGTTTCTGTTTTCCTCATTTTAAAAATGGAACTGAGTCCTCCCCGGGAACTGACCTCAATTGGCTCTGGAGAACTGCATCACCGATGGTTACTCCCTCTCCCTAGAGCAGCCAGCCTTCACTCTTTGGTTGATAAGGGATGGCAAAAGGGCCCCATCTGTGGCATAGTTGAGGGCATCTCAGCATGTCCCTAGGGGCCAACCCAGCTCCAAGCCCCCCGAGGAATCCCTGAGCCTTCCCCCACAACAGCATCAGGTGGCTGAGCATCTTCTGTCCTGCCCAGCTTCCTTCTCTTTACTGGAGAAGACTTTCCAAGAGGCACTCACGCTCCCTCCCACCTGCATGTAATCCTCTGCCCCAAGTCTGGATCTGCTTCTCGAAGAACAGAAACTAACATGTGGCTTCTCGACACTCAGCAGATGACCTTGCCCTTTTGTGACAGAGAAAGTAGAAGTCCCCATGTCTATCCCTTTACCTTCCAATCTACCTACCTCAAACTCATCCTGTTCTCATATCCACTGTCCAGCAAACAAAGTGTGTCTTTCTGTGGCCGTCGTTTCTGAATCTACACACTGGCCTCCATCCTCATGTCCTCTGTCTCCTTCTCGTCATAGTTCTGGTTTCTGAAACGCTCAGACATTCTCCCGTCCTCACTCTCTTGGAACCTTCCTGCCATCAGTCTGCTCCTCCCTTCCCTCTGGTTGAGTCTCTCAGCTGCATCCTGTCTCTGCCATTCTCTTCCTAGATTCTTTGACAGTCTCTATTATGTATTTTAATATTTTCTTCCCATTCTCTCAAATTCTTCTCTATTTTCATCATCCTTGATTATTCATCTTCTTTATTTCTATTTTCAACCCATGTCTACCAGCTTAGAAGTAAAATTAAATCTTTTAAGAACCTTAAAAACTAGTATTCTCTGACAATCATGGACACCTCTAACGTCCTACACTCTGTACAGAAGAGCGTGACATCTCCATGTTCACACCTTCAGTGCCTTCATCAGTTCACAGCACTTGACTTGCCAACCACTAACTCCACTGTGGCTGTTCTCACCAAGGTGAGATCACACTGCTGTGCAACAGAGGGTTTCAGCTCTCATCCTCCTGGACACACACATGCACATACATGCCAACACACATGCACACAGCCCACTCACCACCCCCCCTACCCTCGGGAATTACCACTCTCCTGGCTTCCACACACAGCCCGTTCTGCTCACAACCTTGTGCCTCCTACTTATCCTTATATTCACTGAACAGTTGTTTTCCCCGGAGGGTCTTTCCTCACTTCCAGGTCAGACTGCATGTCCCCTCCTGCCATCCCCTTGTGTAGGTTATCAAACCCAAATGTGACAGGGACACCTAGGATCAGATGCCATGGGCTTGCCGCCAAAGCCTCCAATTAAACGATATAGGTGGGATTCAGGAAGTGTCTTCTTAAATCCAGGCTCCCAAGTGATGTCAACATTGTTATTATTTTTTATTTTGCTATTCCTTTCTACATCTTCATTTCAATCAAAGCTTAAATAAAGATAGCAAGGCAGAGAAACCTGTGAGTCATTCCAGATATCCAAGACTTAGAGCAATTAGATTTAACACAATCTGAATTCTGACTTTCATAAACTAGTTTTTATACCAACTCCATTAAAGCTTAAATACAAATAGTCAAAACTTACTTTACATATTGTTAGTAGAAATTAATGAGGAAGCGTTTATGAACTGTTTAGTAGAAAGTGTCTATGAAAGGAAATTAGCTCAGTGATTATTCTATCGATATTTATTATTGACACTTTGCCTATTCATCATTTGGGGGCATCTCTTTTAACAGCAGTGATGCCACCAGCCTACTTTTGCATTTTTGTGAGACTATAATATGCATAACTCTTTAATACATCACTGAATTTAAGTTAGACAAAGTTTATAGTATTAACCTGCTCTATTAGCCTCATTTAGGAATACATTTGACATGGATCTATCAAATAAAACGGAGATTTTTGAATGAGCAAAACCAAACTTGAATGTGCATATATCTGTTGCTTTTCTGTGTGTTTAACTTCAGAAACTCAATATTGACAGGTTGCATGCATAAAATATTTTATACTGTTTTGACTGGAACCTTCAATTTTGACTTACAAACAAAGTAATTTTTCAAAGTGACTTCATTGAAAAATATGTTTGGCTTGATATGAAAAGCTATCATTTAAGTTTTGTTGTCAAGCAGTTCATACTTTAATTAGGAAATTAAAATTAAAAAAAAAAACTAGGTAATGTTGTTTATAAAGAAAAACATTAAACAAGACCCATCATTTATGCCTTAAAAATAAATCACTAAGTGCCAGCTTTCCCATCCTGTCTGCCCTTTAATTAACACCTGGGTCTCGATCAGATGTGCTTAGCTTCTTTAAGGACAAAAATGGGAAGGCTTTGGAATAGAAAACAAAATCAGAAAGTTAGAAATAATTCATATTGCATCATGGAAAGCACTAGAAACATCTCTGGTTCTTGGATTATATTTCTAAATTTAGGGATGTAGACCTGGCATCCCAAGTCTAATAAGAGTTTCCAGAACCTTATAGATGCTCCCTAAACCTGATGGCTATTATTAGGAACTGGAGTAAGAACTGAACACAATGTTTTCTTTCCTCAACTCATGTGATAGTTTGAATACAGCTGATGAAGTTGTCTTCATAAACTAAACCAACACACATGAAAGAGTCTGAAGTGGTGGACTGCAACTCAGAGCTCCATGCTGGCTGTGAAGAGCATACTCCTTAAGTAAGATGATGAAATAGAAATATTTGGGAAAAAGAGATCATGATGCTACCTATGTTATCACTCAGCATGGGGGCCAATCTTGTAAGGAAACAGTGAGGATGTAAACTATAATAAAAGCAAAAAAAAAAAAAAAGGAATTAGACTTTAACAGAGTTTATAATCCATTTCTGATTTAATAAATGTCTAATTATAGTTGGAATCATTCTATGATTGAATTGCAAAATGTGTTTATGGAGAAAAAGTTCATAAACATAAATTAATTTGCATGCACTTTTGAATTATTTTCACTGAAGGTATTATTTGCACTTTTGCTCCATATTGCAAAATCAAAACAAATAAAAAGATGGATGTTTTAAAAAGCATCTGATCCTTGTCTCCCATAAGATTGTATTATAGCAGTCTCTATATAGCACAGGGAACTCTACTAAATATTCTGTAATAACCAATAAGGGAAAATAATCTGAAAAAGAATGGATATATGTGTATGTATAACTGAGTCACTTAGCTATGCACCTGAAACTGGCACATTATAAATCAACTATACTCCAATATAAAATAAAAATTAAATGAAAAAACACTACTTGATCATTCTGTACTAGTAGAAGATGGTTATAAAACTAGCACTGAGAATTCCAAATGTGGGCAACCGATGTTCCAGTCAATTGGTAACATAATTGCACAACATAATCATCACAGGCAGAGCAGTTAAAAAAATTACAGTAACTGCCCTGTGACCAGTTCTTTAAAATCTGATACTTACTCACTGATGTCTGTAAATATTTATAAAAGCTGATAAATATACATACCTGTGTACTGGTAGGTTTAGAAATAATCTATTTTTATTATTTTTATAATTTAAAGGAAGCCCAAGTTGTAATTATAGGTGAGTAAGAATACCAGAAAGTGGCCTTATTCTCAAAATGGAGTACTTTGCAATAGCGAAATGGATTATGGAATTTTATCAAAATTAGTCTCTGCACTATAAAACTGTATTGGTTTTAAATATACCAATGTACCCAGTTCTCCATTTAAAGACATCACCCAGGAAGAAGGATTTAATATAAATTCTACTAGACATTTCATGCATCTAAAAAAAGCTAAGCTACTTTTATATAATAATATTCAGCATATTTCTCAGGGCAGGGGACATTTTCTTTTCATTGCCTGTTGTACTTAGAAGCCTAAGATTGACATAATTCTGATTATCCTGAGAGGAAAAACTTTTTCCTTAGGAAAGCAGTATGTAAATTCTACCAAAGAGGACAATTTCGAATTCTATTACAAATTAGTAGGCATTTCTTGATAACCGTTTAAACTCATTTCAGAGAAAGGTGAAGAAACATGTAAAAAGCCCATTAGTTTGTTCTGGGGACTTGAGCTGGGCATCCAGGCCCCCTCCCTGGTCCCCTGCTGCCTCTGTTCAGCTGCTGGGAAACCATGGCAGGAAGCCGCCCCTGACCGTGGACCCCTGGTCTCCAGGTTGACCTCCCTGGGATTCCTGTGTGTTCAACAGATTACTGCATAGAAGAGAATTAAGTCCCCTAATTTTCACTGCCTCTAATCTCTGGTAAAATGATAATTAGACATGCAGTTCTTTAAGTTTTAGCGAGTATATTAAATAAGTGAATAGGAGGATTTGGGAAACTCATTTTAAATTAATGTGATTATATTTCTCAACACTGCTAAAAATTAGCATAACATCTTATGTGATGAGAGGAATAAGTTGGATAGAGACTGCATTAAATAACTTTTTCTTTAAATCCAAAAATAATTCATTAGGTGCTTTATTAGGAAATATTTTACCTTCGTCTGGTTTTTAAAAATAATTTTGACAAGCTTTTGAGTTTCCATATTTTCCCTTTGGTCAATTTCCCTTTCCTTTCTTTGTATTATTACTATTTTTTAAATACACACCATTCTTTTAAATGTGTTTTAATCAAAGCAGTTTTGGAGACTGTCATTGTAAGTGGACTTTACATAATTACTTCAGACTTTTCAAGTCACAGATTTTCTCAGTACATATTTTTCTTTGCTTCTTCTCACTCTCTCCCTCTCATTTTTTTTTTATGTGGAGAGTCATTCATAAAGAGGGTAGGTTTTATTCACAGAAAAAGCCCCTTACAAATGCTGTGAACAAATCTACATTTATGTAAATTTCAAGATGTGCCATAGTTTGAACAAGTTTTGTTTTAAATATTTAAACCATGTTATGAACTCAAATGTCCTTGTGTCTAAAACCCTGAGCCCTAAGTTATACAAGCCAGATTGACTATTTTCAGGTTTCTATTAACAAGAAAACATAAAAAAATAAATTTTGCATTATGCAAATAATTAAAGTGTACTTTACATATATTTACATATTATTTTGCTAATTACACTAAAATCACCTTTACATTAAAAAAAGTCTCTCCTAAACAATTTAAATTAACCAGCTTTTAATTTATATGTGATAAATACAAATATAATAGATAAGTTATACTTTATATTTGATATGAACACTAGAGATATGAAATGTTAAATTTTATATATAATGTTAAATATATAATATAAATTAATTAAATATAATATATAATGTTATAATATGTGATATTAAATTTTAATATAAATATTAAATTAAAGATAAATTAGTTATTTAACAACAACAGGTGCAATCCACTTGAATTTGACTTGAAAAATTAAATAGAAGCTACACAGATTTATATGTTGGCTCATGATGTAAAGGAGTCTATTGTAAAATTTTTCACGTTCTAATAATGTTCTCTACATATGTGTGTGTGCTTGTGTGCTCAGTCATGTCAACACTTTGTGACTACACGGAGTATGGCTCTCTAGGCTCCTCTGTCCATGCGATTTCCCAGGCAAGAATAATGGAGTGGTTTGCCATTTCTGTCTCCAAGGGATCTTCCCGACCCAGGGATTGAACCTGAGCCTCCTACATCTCCAGCACTGGCAGGTGGATTCTTTATTGCTGTGCCACTGGGAAGTCCCTTCTATATCACATAAGAAGGCCAAATTGAAATATATATATATATATATATATATATATATATATATATATAAAATGATAGAATGAATGCTCATCTTTTCTATTCAAAAACTGAATGTTAGTGGGTTATGACTGAGAGAGGAGAGACAGTTCATAAGAACAGTAACAACAAGTGTAAGTCCTGTGTGCAGGCGGCTGAAGGGATCCTGTGGGGATGGTGGTGTGTGTGTGTGTGTGTGTGTGTGTGTGTGTGTGTCCCTGGGGATTTAGATGTGAGGCACTCCATGCAGGGGCGATGTCATTGTCATCTGGAAATGATCCTGGCTTGGGTCTGTGCTGTACACTGAGGGTGACATCTCTACATGTGACCCAAGGTGACCCAGGGGACGGGGCAGTGATGAAATAGAGAGGAGTCAAGTGCCACCTGCAGGACCCAGGCAGACTCAGCTGGGACTCGACCTCAGAGGGTGGCAGGGAGTGTGTGGTCCTAGGAGGGTCAGAGGTGCACACAGGCTGGTGGCCGTGAGGAGGGGGGAATCAGGACCACGTGTGGACTGGGGATGGAGCAGCAGTGCAGGGGGGCATCCGCATGTCAGTTGTGGGTGTCTCATCTTGATACGCTCACGGGGGATGTCAAGCCAGTGGGGTGACTGCAGAGAAAGTTAGAAGACGGGTCTTTGCTGGGATGGACTCAGTGGAAGCTGCCATGATACAGATGCATTGCAAAGCCAGGCGGGTGCTAGCTCCCAGGAGGAGAGTTTAGGGTTAAGAGTCCAGCAAGAATAATGGTATAACTGAGATGTTGATCTAAAAAATGCATGATAAGCCCTAGATAAACAAGGCTGATATACACAGAAGTTTTATGTAGGAAAGAATGCTCAGAAATTATTTAAGGGAAGCCTGGTGTGCTGCAGTCCACGGGGTCACAAAGAGTCAGGCAAGACAGAGCAACTGAACAACAAGTATGTATAATTGTTTGGTTTTGCATTGGAACCTATTTAGAAGTAAAATGTTGCAAGCTAATCATGAGCAAGAATAAAAGACATCCTAAACTCTCAAAGCACATTCTGTCTCAGTATTTTATTTTTGTGATTATACAAAAAATAAATAAAATGCCATGCATTAAGGAAGAAGAACAAAATATTTCTTAACTAAAAATTGGAGGCTGTCAGAGATAAGACGATACTGAAATAATTGCATGGTTCCTTCAGCATGTCCAGAGCATTGGTTTCCTATAATAAGTGAAGATGGGCTCCGAGACCAATTTCCTCTCTTCAGAATGGAACTACTGAGTTGAAACTCACTGAAAGTCATCCCAGACTTTCCCTAATAGCTCTTCAGGCAGCGGGAAGGACAGAAAACAGGCCCTTGGAGATCATGTTGTATCCGAGTCACTGCATTTGGGTCAGCCCAAGAATAGGACAGGCCTGAATTTCCCCATGGAGCTTCCAGAGTGGTCCCCACAGAAGCTTGAAGCTCTAGACCAAACACAAAGTCACATAGGGAAGGAAATTGTACCAGAGGAGCTCAATCTAAAAAATGTAAGAATCTCTGAATTAATAGGGATGGGCTCTAAATTTAAGAAAGCCAATAAAAATTTAAAAAGTAACAAATCTAGACTTTAAAATCTGATAGTAAGGGCTGATAAACTACCCCATGAAAAGGTACCTTTTGTCTGTGCTGTGACAAAATCAAACTACAGATTTCAAAAAAAAAAAAAAAAACTTTACTAAGACATTTGTTGAGGAAAGACATAACTCAAACCAACCAAGGACTGGAAAACCAGTCACTCATTCCTCCACATGTAATCTTCTAAGAAAATTACGAGAACATCATATGGGGCTGTTATTTCTCACCCAAAAGCAAGCATGGAATTTGTCCCACAGTACCTTGTAACCTATCACCTTTGACCTACTTAATGATGGCGTGGGTCTCAGGTAAAGAATTCATCCAGGGGCACCCCTAAGTTCCAGAAGTTTTCAGTTATTCCAATTTTATCATCATTGCAGAGGAGAAGCTTTATTGCTGAAAGTAATTCAGATGTTTAAGCCAATGTATCAATCCAAAGAGGTGGGTAGCGGTGAAATATCTGGCAATTATTTTTCCATCCCCCACCTTTTTTCTAATTAATTGAGCAAATTAATCATGAATTCATCATTCATGAATCTGTATTCCCTGATTACCACAAAAAGAAGTGTGGTCGTCAGCAATCCTGTTCCCTGGTGTTCACACAAGGCAGTTGAAAACTATGTCTGCACAATAGCCTGCGCATGGAACTTCAGAGCAGCCACATTCACAGTAACTGCTGAAACTGGAGTCAACCAAGATGTCTTTCAGTAAGTGACTGAATCAACAAACTGTGGTCCAGACAGACAGTGGAGTATTGCTCAGCTAAAAAGAAATGAGCCGTCAAATCCTGAAGAGACATGGAGGAAACTTAGATGTGGATGACTAAGCGAAAGAAGTCAATCCAAAAAGGGTACATGCTGCATGATTCCAACACTATGATGGTCTGGAAAAGGTGAAACTATGGAGACGATAAAAAAGAGCTGCAGTTTGCCAGAGGTCACAGCGAAGGAGGGAAGAAGAGGCACAGAGAATTTTTAGGGCAGTGAAAACTACTCTGATTTATACTATTAATAGAACTAAACTATTATGTCTGCATCACTATATTGCTGTTGTTTAGTTGCCCAGTTGTGTCTGACTCTGCAACCCCATGGACTGTAGCCCTATCAGTCTCCTCTGTCCAAGGAATTCTCCAGACAAGAACACCGGAATGGGTAGCCCTGCCCTTCTCCAGGGGATCTTCCCGACCCAGGGACCAAACCTGCATCTCCTGCACTGGCAGGCAGGTTCTTTACACTGAGCCTCCAGGGAACCCACTGAATGCACGACACCAGGAGGGACCCTAAAGTAAACGGTGGACTGTGGGTGACGATGACGTATCAATGGAGGTTTATCAGCTGTAACACATGGACCGAATGACGAGGATGCTTGTGATGGGGCAGGCTGTGCATGAGTGGAGGCGGGGTGGATGGGAATCTTTGTACCTCCCTTTCAATTTTCCTGTCAACCTATGGCTCTAACAAAATCTATTAAACATATTTAAAAAAATAGAAATGGGGCTATACTTTCCCTCATCGAGCCCATTATGTTTTATGGGCCATTCACTCATTTCCTTCTACTTTGTTTATCATTGTAGCTCAGCACATAGAATATGTTCACTAAATAAAGACTGACTAAATTAATCAGTTATCATACAGGATGGTTAGAATCAGAAACTGTTTTCTTATTTGTAATGGATAAAACTTAGAACCAGAGAACTGGAGTACAGTCCCAGATCTTTGTAAAAAAATTGGATAATGATGGACCCCTTATTTATAAGTGCCTCAGTTAAGTCTTTATATCATGAGACAAGGATTCATGCTTACTTCACAGTGTGGCTCCAAGAATTAAACATAGCACATATGAAAAAAGATGTGAATAACAACTGAATGCTAGATATAGTTCTTATTAAAAGTAGTTGTAGTAATGCATGGCACATAAGAAAAATTTAACTTCCTTCTGTAATAATTATTGCTCTTAGTGGACTCCAATTCAAACTCATAGACAGAGTGAATTAGAAGATTATTCATTGCAATATGATTTTGGTAACACCTGGATTAGTGAAATGACTTAAGGGGGAGTTAATCTGGAACGTAAAGATTAAGTATTGAAAACATTTTAATGTTTTCTGTGTTTAATATAGGGATGTGGGCCCTTAGAAGGAAGCAAGCACATTCAACACAAGATTAAAATTTGAAAAATAAAAATTCAAAGTAGTTGTCAGATGGTAGGTAAATAAAAACGTTAGCTTCAGCATGGTGGAAAGTCTCACGGCCCAGTGACTTCCAGTGGCCGAAGCCTGCAAGGCCTTGGAGCAGGGGTTGGCTCCCAGCCACAGACGGGGCTGGGTCTCATCAGTAAGAGCACCAGATCCCAGCCGCTTAACCAGAGGTCAGTGACAAGGGCCCCGGACCCTCTGCTCCGCAGAAAAGAACCCCCGCAGAGACAGAAAGTAGTGAAGCAAGTAAAGCATTTATTAAGGGAAATAGTACAGTACATGTGGTCAGGTATATAAGCAGACTCAGAGAGAGGGTCCCCGAGTCGTGCCCTCATAGTGGTTTGAACTACTCTTTTTTTTAAAATTAATTCATTTATTCTAATTGGAGGCTAATTACTTTACAGTGTTGTGATGGTTTTTGCCATACATGGACGTGAATCAGCCACGGGTTTGAACTACTTTTATGGAGCGTGTTTTCCAGGTTCCCTTTGGCCAATCATTTTGATTTACCTGGTTCACAGACCGTATTTAGTACATCTCAGGATCCTCCCGTGTATGCACACACATCTCTTACTCGATATGCATTTTATCAAAAAGGCTTCTGGGTTGAACATTCCTTGACACGACTCTGATTTGACCTCCAAGGAGCCTTTCTGTACACGTGTGTTCGGAGAGGCCTCCTTACTTCAAGAACGAGAAATATGTGGTCTGCGCAGGGCCTAGCCTCCTCCTCTAATTGTTCTGCTTTCTCGTCTTGGAGTTTTGGTCTATAGGGAATGAACCTCCAACTGCTTGACCCTGGAGGGGGGGTCCCATCTGCCTCCTGCCTCTGGAGTGCCTCTGTCATGTCCATTGTTTTATACAAAGTGCTAGTGTAATGGTGTGTGGCGTTGCCCCTTTCCATGAGAGTTCATCTATTGAAAATGTGAGAGAAAGAGCAGAATCTGAACGTAAAATTTAATGGCACTTCAAACACAGGAATTATTATTATTGTTGTTGTTTTTTGAGAACTTGTAAGTCAGATGGAACTGCAATCCATAAAACAGTGACTCCTATATGGCCATCTAGTTTTTGTCCAGGGACACAGAATGGCTAGGAAAGTTCTAAAAGAAAAGATCTCAACAACAAAGGCAGAACTGAGATTCCCTCTCTCTAATCAGATTTCATATGAAACCCTCACAAATTAGAATAATATGTCTTACAGCTTCAGAATGAAGCTAATTTCAACACTATTCCATACACATACTCTGAATAGAATCTAATTATATTAAAATGAATACAATGTGTTTCAGATGTAATAGCATTTCAGAATAAAATGCAAGAAATTCAGAACTAACGAAGCTGTTCATCAAGAATCATACCAAGAAACACAGCATCTTACTCTTAATCTTTTTCCTACGAAATACAATGTTTCATAAGCTGGGTCATCATTTACTCAAGGTTATATGCCATAAAACATGGACAATCATGACATATTGATATGCTTTGATTGTCATCTAGTTTTATGCTTGATTTTTAGGACAGTTGCTCAGCTGTGAAGTTACCACCAAGATCTGAGAAAGTGGACTCAGGAATCAACTGATTGCAACTTAAAATTTGTAAACTTAACATCCTCTAAAAGAAAGAAAGGTTCAAAGAAGTGGAACCTGGTTCTCTGTGGCCAGTTATCAATTTTCCTTCCTGCAGTCATTCCCCTAAATTCTGTTCATTCAGTAACACTGATTCCCAATCATCCCCATTTCAGACTGATTTCAGTTGTAGTCATCACAAATAGGAAGAGACTGTCATGAAAAGTGGCCTCCTCTCATTTGTAAGGCCATATTATCAACCCCATTCATCTATCCACATACTCACATGCAAGAATTCACTGAGAATCAGGTAAGAGACAGAACCTGTATTAGGGATGAAGGCCTCATTTAGAAGAAAGTTAAAAACCACTTCACAGCTATGAAAGAGACAAGAATACAAACAAATTATATCAAACTCATGAAACAGTTGATGAGTCCATGATCCATGCCAAAAGCCAAGAGACAGGGATGTCAAGATACATAAAACTGGACCCAGGCATCAAAGAGCAGGGCTTCCTGAGGAGGGAATGGGGCACTAATATGCACGATACTGGATGCTTGGGGCTGGTGCACTGAAACGACCCAGAGGGATGGTACAGGGAGGGAGGAGGGAGGGGGGTTAACACTGATTTAGGGACTTTTGGAAGGTTTCTTATGAGTGACCCCAAACCTGTTTATTAGTGGTGAGTGAAGATTCCTGAGATCCAAGAAACCTTTGTAAAAGAGTCAGTGGGAGCAGAGATGGACGCAGGTAACAGCTCTCCTGTCAGCTGGACATATCCCATTGCGTGTGTTTCTTCAGCCCTGAGACCACAGGCTCTGCCTTCCGATCTGCACGAGCCTTATTTATCTACATGCACACCCCCTCAAAAGCCTTCCCTCTCTCTGCTGCCCACCGTGTTCTGCTCCGTTCACCTCTTTCTTTAGACCTCGACCCTATTTCCTGAAGGAGCAGACCCGGTGCAGATCCCCTCCTTAAAGTCGCAGCCAGGCTTCCACTCCAGGGACCCCCGTGAGCCCCACCAGCCACTCTGGTGTCAGAAGCCCTAGCCTGACTCCTACAGTGTCTGGCACAGTGTGAGCATCTTCGTTAACAGATCTAGATACGCTTTGGAAAGAGGCGTGGCATATGCTCATCAATCAATCAAGCCATTAATTCTCCCGCAAAATTTTTAGATACTAACTTCCTTAGCTTCTGTATGAAGGATGCCGTCCGATCAGTAAAACACAAGTGATAACGACAACGAGGCTCTGTCTCTTCCTCTCCGACCTGGACCTCAGGTGACCTCTTTTCCCCTAAAACGAGCAGCGCTCCCAGAGCTCCCTGTCACAGCAGCGCCCTGAGGATCATTCTGGGCGCTCTCCTCTCCCCCCGGTCCTCTTGGCCCCTCCTTCTCCATCTATTCGAGCCCCAGTTGGATTTCCACCACCTTCAGGGAAGATCCTGCGCACCAAGTCCTCTCTGACCCAACTCACGCATGAGGATACCTCTTCCTTCAGATTCCTAAAACATTTGCCAAACAATGCCATTCATTCTTTTTGACTCCTGCATTTGTTACTTTATAAGATAGTACGTGGACACTCGATACGAGATCCCCCCTCTACACATACTCTGAAGTGCACAACGCACCAGTGTCAATGGCAGTACGGGGTTGCACACAAGGTCTCCAGGGATGATCCATCCTGCTTAACAGAAACTTTATGCCTCTCGGCTGGAAATCCTCCTCTTTCTTCTCCCCTGGCAACTGCCATACCTCTCGTTGAGTCTATGAATTAGGCTATTTTCGGTTACTCATGTAGGTAAAATTGTGCAATATTTGTGGGTCTGTCACTGGCTTCAACGTTCACCCAACTCTGTCAAGTACTGCTGCTAAGTCGCTTCAGTCATGTCCAACTCTGCACAACCCCATAGACGGCAGCCCACCAGGTTCCCCCGTCCCTGGGATTCTCAAGGCAAGAACACTGGAGTGGGTTGCCATTTCCTTCTCCAATGCATGAAAGTGAAAAGTCAAAGTGAAGTTGCTCAGTCGTGTCCGACTCTTAGCGACCCCATGGACTGCAGCCTACCAGGCTCCTCCATCCATGGGATTTTCCATGCAAGAGTACTGGAGTGGGGTGCTAGGCCTAAAAATACGTAAATCAATAGGTCTCATGTTAAGTATTTGTGCCAAAATATACATGAATAATAAAGCAGAGGCTGAAACTGAGTAATTATAGAGAAACTTGGTTCTGGCCTTTGACCAAAATTGTCAATAAACACTTTTTTTCTTTTTTAAAAACTAAATTAAAAGGGAGGGGGAAGATAGCATGTAATAGAGTGAGCATGTGCTTTAGAACCAAAGAGCTTTCTGATGCTGGGAAAATTATACCCTCTTTCTGATCCTTGGTTTGCATGTATGTAAAAACAGGCAACTGCCGTCACCTAGGTGAGTGTGGGGACCAAGTGAGATGATGTTTAGTGCGCACATACTGATGGAAATTGGCAGGCATGCAACAAATTGCAGTTCCTGCATCTTCTTTGTGTTTTCTTAGTATTTTTTATCAAAGGAAACATTTAGTAAAGGAAAGCTGATGGCATCTACATCTTACAGTCCTTCTTTCACCCTATCGCCTACCTTCCCATCCTCCCCCTCAGCCACCTGCTCTGTGGTGCTTACAGGGAATAAGCAAGTTCACTAGCCACTTGACCTTCAGAACATTAGGTAGCCTGGCTAAGCCGCATTCTCATCACCCACAAAATGAGTGAAGATGGTCATCTTGGAGAACTGTTGATTGATCAACTGAGAAAACATATAAAGCAATTAGCATAGTCTGGCAGATAGCAGAAGCTCAAGATACACTGTTTCAGTGCTGATTATGATGATAAGAATGATCATGACTTTGATGATGAAAAAATGGTGCTTCAAATTGTCATTCAGGCTAGAGGATTGTTTCTTACTAACATATAAACTCCCTTATTATTGCCCTGGGGGAAAGTGCCAACAAAGATAAAGTAAAAACAAATATAAACTGTAACAGCACAGGCCTCAGAGATTTGAGAAAGCTTTTTTTTTTTTTTTTAACCAGAATGTCTTCTGCACACTGGGAACAAAGAACAGAGTTGATGCATTTGAAGATGAAAACCATGAGAGCGCGGACCAGTCTCTGAAACCACCCTCTCAGCACACAGGGAAAGCCGAGCAACTCAAAGTGCCTGGAAAGACGTCTGACCTCCGCAACAGCTGATCATCTCAGAATATACAGAGCGAGACAAAACAAGACAGGGGCAAGGATAGAAACATCCCCCCGACTATTTGGGGCTTATTTCATGCACAATCCGCAATCTGCAATCGCCCCTGAGCAGCTTGGGGGTCAGGGGTTCCAACCCCTCAAGTCACACCTTTCCCACAGCCTTACAGTGACACTTGGTACCCACAGTCCCACAGCCAAAATCAGTCATAGGGTGTGTCGTGCCATATTTATTGAAAAAATATACATATAGGTGGACTCACACAGTTAAAATCTGTCCATCTTGTTTAACACACTCAACCAGATTTTAAAGGACTTGATTATTAATGTAGAACCAACCAGTACTCTTCCAGGAAGTCAGTCTTTCCACATCCGTGGACATACATATGTGTATGCATTCTTGTTTGTTTGTATTTTACTTGACTCATCTCTGTTGTGCTACCCAGCGTTCATTGTTAAAGGGCCCTCCTTGTGCAGTAAAAGAAGTACAGGCAGACTGAATCAACCCTGCAGCTTCCCTGTTGCCCTGGCCCACAGCTCTGCTGGCACTGGCTGGGTGGGCGCACACCTCCACTTGGCATACGGTGTCTCTTCACTGCTGTGACACTGCTAAGACAAAGGCCCCCATCTGCAGTTTTCTCTTCTGCTTCACAAATTATACAGATTAAAAAACAAATACACAGACTCAGGGAACTCAAACCGGGGCCCTGTGACAACCTAGAGGAGTGGGAGGGAAGCTCAAGAAGGTGGGGACATATGTATACCTGTGGCTGAGCCACATTGATGCATGGCAGAAACCCACACAATATTGTAGCTATCCTTCAATTAAAAATAAACAAACAAAAAAACATATGAATGATTTGGTAAGCAGAGAGTTCCTTTGTTTTATGAAAGTCCATTTGAAAACATCCCAGATCAGCAGTTAGCAAGACCTTAATAGTGCATTGGGTAATTTAAAAAAAATCTTTCTTGATATGAATACTTGAAATTGATGAGAGTCTAATGGTGGTGTCATCAAACCACATCCCGCAGGAAGGAGACAGTGCCGAGTGATGGAAGGAAGCTTTTGTTTATGATGACAGCTGCTGGCCCAGAGGTCTATAATGTCACAGTGGATGAAGAACCTCCCACTCTTGGCAGCATTTGACTTGCTGTTACCCATCACCTAGTCAACAGCCACTGTCTTCCCTAGTAACACACCACAGGTGCCCAGGGACCCAGCTGTAGTCAGTTTGAATGTGGCTGGGAGACCCTTGAGTCTTGTCATTCCAACCTTTGCCACAAGGCATTCTGACAGAGGCATGGCCATTCCTATTCTCAGGTATGTGGATATGCTGAGTGAGCCTTCTGATCTTACAAACTTTCACCTATATGGTGTTTTATTTCCTAAATAAATGCTCTTAAAACAAAACAAAATAAAAGAATCATAATAACTCAGATCTCATAAATGGCTTCTTAGGTTGCTTTTCCTACACAGAATGACTCTATTTTTTTGAACTTAGGACAAATACTCCTTGCTTTTCTGTAATTTTTTTAAGATACATTATAATGTATGTATTATCAGGAGGATTAGAAAAGCCACGGCCTTAGCTTCACACACACACACACACACACACACACACACGTGTATGTGTGTGTGTATATATATAAATAAATACATCCATTTTTTGTCTTTTTTCCTACAGCACAAAGTTGACATTGGTAATGTCAGGAGGTTGACCCTTCTGGAGAACGTCCTTCCTGATTCTGTCATAATACATTTAAGTAAGTCCTTGGTTAATCTCAGGCAGAGATCAAGCCTGTCAGTTGTGAGGCAGAATTCTTTGAAAACCCAGTGACAGCCGGGAGGCTTATGACCACTGAAATGTCAGCTTATCAGGAGAGGACGACTCTGAGGCCTGAAAGGATTCAATCCAACTCAAAACTCATATCCACTTAAATCCTCCCTTTCTTGGCCTTTCTCTGCCCCAAATTAAAATACTCCAGTAATCAGGACGCTCGCTAAGACTGTTGTTCTAAAACGTGTCTAATAGGTCCCAGCAGGCTTTTTCAATTCTAACTAGTCCATGACAAGCTCAGGAGACAAACTTTCCCTTTCATCATCCACGTACTTCCCTCCTGAATAACCTGCTGATGTCAAGAAGGAATCTAGCTCAAGATCCAGGTCCTTAACTCTATTCAAAAGGTTACAGCACATGCCAACTGTCAGGGTTACAGACGTAGTTTAAAAATAAATGGCAAATCCCCTGGCAATTTACACAGGTGTGTAATTAGCAAATAAAATACCTGTATTCTAAACCTTTTCCTTTAGGGCACTGTTAACTGACCCAACCGGTTAGAAATGTTATGTCATGTGGCCATGCCGTTCGAATCTGAGCCCCGTAAAGACCTAGTCAATGGCCTCTGTCTTTGAACATCAGATAATAGTTATTTTCTGGAGTGGGCATATATACATGCAAAGAGAGAAAGAAGCACACATCTGTGCAGCCTTGGTTTTAAATTCCAGCTCTCTAATTACTATCAGGGAATCATTCTTTACTTCTTACAAATTTCCTCTCTCCCTCCTGGTGGTTCAGGTGGTAAAGAATCTGCCTGTAATGTAGGAGACCCAGGTTCAATCCCTGGGTCATAAAGATCCTCTGGAGAAGGGAATGGCTACCCACTCCAGTATTCTTGCCTGGAGACTCTTATGGACAGAGGAGCCTGATGGGCTACAGTTCGTGGGGCTGCAAAGAGTTGGACACAACTGAACGATTAACACTAACACTCTGTAAAATGATGTATCCTAACACATTTAGCTTCATGAGTGTATATTTGCTCCCAAACTCCTTCAGCTACATACATTAAATATTTACAGCTTTTTCCCAATCAGCCATATCTAACAAAGCAGTTTAAATTTTTTAAAGGTTAAATACTATAAATGTGAAACAATGCAGTAATAAGTACTTGATATATTATATAAATACATTTACTCTGATCCATTTATTATATATTTTATGTAATCTTAACAACCTTTAATTGTTATTAAAACTCTGTTACTTCAAATTCCTCCAATGTGATCAGAAATTGGAGTGAACGTTCAATGAAAAATCATGCGAGTTCTCTAATCCCAGGAATTATGGTAAGAAAAGTTGATGCTTCCCACATCACACAAGTTATTCTATTTGCTTCCAGAGAGGACTTCCAGGCAGTCCTGCAGCTGCCTCTCCTGCACAGACCTGACCCCTCACAGGGCTGTCAGGCGAAAGATCTGCTGTGATGAATGCACTTCTCCCTATGTGCCCAGCTCTGCCGCCTCCTCCTAAAACCTTCTGCTCCAGCCCACATGGAACTTGCTGGAACCCTAACGCTCTGGGCATCCACACCAGCCAAGACTCAAGCCCAGGTTTCCTATTCTCCACTCTTCAACCATTACAACACACATGTCCTTCAGAACATGTGAATTAAAGGGCACCTCCTTGGAAAGGCTGACGTGACCTCCACTCCCCCAAGGCAGAAGTCATTGATGATTTGTTTCCCCAAATTAAAAATAAGCCAGCAATCAGGACATTCACTATGGCAGCTTTTCTAACACGTGCCTGGTAAGTCCTTGCCAGTCATCATCCATTTGATATTTAATTCATTCTCTAGTGTCACAGCTTATCATTATCATTGTTATTATTTTAACATGTCCATCTTCCCTTTTGGGTTCTAAGCATGCGAACATGAAGGTTGATGTTTATCAATTTCTGTTTGTTTAGACTAAGCTCCTACTACACTTGAATGCATGTGGTTGTACAAGACACACTCTCTCTATATATAATGGAGCCTGACTCCATTTTTTATGTTTAGCTGACTATATAAGAACTTTGAAGCCTCACAAGTCCCTTTTCATCCTCTGGCCCACGTCTCAACAAGCAGGCAAGAATTCCTGCCTGTTTGCTCCTTTGGTGTCAGCAGAAGGTTCAGATCACAGAGCCCCTGCCTGCACAGGGGGACCTGAGCAGGTCCCCCACCCACTAACCATGACAGATCCCAGACGAGCTGGTGATGTCTGCTGTTCTCTCCTCTGAGACCTCAGGTATGTGATTCATAAACCTTTTCCTGTCCTTTTGGGGAGCATTTCCAGTCTCAACATTCAAATAAAATTTGGGTGGAGGGGTCCCTCCTGTATCTCCAGTGTGGTCACAACATGTGCACACATCTGTGCTGATGCATCTGCTCCATTCTACCTGATTATGTTTGCTTTCATAGGGTCAGTCCCCACCATCTTCCTTTAGATCAAAGCCTGTGAGTGCTTAGCCTTAAAATTTACAACTTTTCTCAGAAGCTACTTTTCTGTTGAGCTATTAATGTGTGAAATCATTTTATGAGAACATTTTAGATTAGAGAGCATGGAATCGGGCTCCCTTCTTTTGTACCGAGAAGAGCTGAGCAAAGGAATAGTAAACAAGAAACATTATAACCAGTCAACCCTAAAGGAAATCAACCCTGAATACTCATTGGAAGGACTGATGCTGAAGTTGAAACTCCAGTACTTTGGCCACCTGCTGTGAACAGCCAACGTACTGGAAAACATCCTGATGCTGGGAAAGATTGAAGGCAGAAGGAGAAGAGGGCGACAGAGGATGAGATGGTTGGATGGCAACACTGATTCAACAGACATGAACTTGGGCAAACTCTGGGACATAGTGAGGGACAGGGAGGCCTTACGTGCTGCAGTCCATGGAATGGCACAGAGTCAAACGTGACTTGGTGACTGAAGAACAGGAACTACATTTCTCGTCAGTTTCACAGAAGAGCCAGCTACCATCCTGCCAATAACCAGGTAAGAACCAGAAGAAATGCACAACCCAGCATCATGATCTGGGGAACTGTTGGCTGTGTGATGACCTTTACAAAGGTCTTTAAATGCTTCCTTTAGATCAAAGCATGTGAGTGCTTAGCTTTAAATTTTTAGTTATTGTTTTTTTTTCTTTTGCATCCATTAAGATCAATCCCACAGTAAGTGAGAATTATAGAACAGTAGTTTAAACAAGTTTGCTCATAGCTACTGTGATCCTGCCAATTCTATCATAATAGAACACTTTCGCATGGGGGAAAAAAAGCAATTCAATTAAAAACTACATTATAGAAATGCTAAGGGTCTAATTTCAACTCACGATGGCAAGGAAATTTAACGTTAAGACAGCAAGTGTGTGTTTTAATGTGCTCTCAGCTCCCTAGATGAAATACACAATCACCAATAATGTAAGACTGAAAATCAGATGTCCATCTCTGTGGTTGAAATATACATCCTGAGTTAAATGCCAAGGGCAAAAAGCTCACATGAATGTCAAAGGGAACCCTCAGATTCCATATAGAGCTGCATTCAACTATAAGGTTGGAATTTTAATTTTCACTTAATTTCATTGCTTTTGTGGCTTTCAGCTCAGTTCAGTTCAGTCACTCAGTTGTGTCTGACTCTTTGCGACCCCATGAATTGCAGCACGCCAGGCCTCCCTGTCCATCACCAACTCCCGGAGTTCACTTAAACTCACGTCCATCGAGTCGGTGATGCCATCCAGCCATCTCATCCTCTGTCGTCCCCTTCTCCTCCTGCCCCCAATCCCTCCCAGCATCGGAGTCATTTCCAATGAGTCAACTCTTCACATGAGGTGACCAAAGTACTGGAGTTTCAGCTTTAGCATCATTCCTTCCAAAGAACACCCAGGACTGATTGCCTTCAGAATGGACTGGTTGGATCCCCTTGCAGTCCAAGGGACTCTCAAGAGTCTTCTCCAATACCACAGTTCAAAAACATCAATTCTTTGGCGCTCAGCTTTCTTCACAGTCCAACTCTCACATCCACACATGACTACTGGCAAAACCATAGCCTTGACTAGACGGACGTTTGTTGGCAAAGTAATGTCTCTGCTTTTGAATATCCTATCTAGGTTGGTCATAACTTTCCTTCCAAGGAGTAAGCGTCTTTTAATTTCATGGCTGCAATCACCATCTGCAGTGATTTTGGAGCCCCAAAAATAAAGTCTGACACTGTTTCCACTGTTTCCCCATCTATTTCCCATGAAGTGATCATATAGTACTTCTGAAATGCTTTCTCAGAGCTCAGGTGTACTTTAAGAGCAGAACTATGTATAGGAAAGTGGTCTATAGAAAAGCATTTTGGGGGATGAGTAAATAATAATAAGTTTATTATTATTTACTCAATCAAGAAATACTTACTGAATACCGTTTTGTGCCAGAGAGAGATGCAGCCCTCATGAAGGTCTGTCTTACGGGGGAGGGGAACAGAAAGATGGTAACAAACAAAGATGATCAATAATCACCTGACAGGGTATCAGTAGGTGGCACGTGCTCTAGGCTGGCTGGAGCAGAGTGGAGGGGACCAGGTTACAGTCGGGAGGTGGGTTCTGACCTGATGGGCAGGCATTCCCTCCAGGCTAGACAACGCTGGGCTAACCCATGGCAAAATCAATACCTTTCCATGCTTCAGTAAAACAAGAGCTTTCTTCTCATTGAAGCTGTTTCTCCAAACCACAGAAGGTGCATTCATCCTCAGTAACTCAGGCTCCCAGTCTGCAGAGGCTATAACACCTCATGGCATGACCCTCAAGTACCAAAACAGGTCAAGACATGGCCTTGAGCTGGCTCCTCTCAGCTTCAGCTCAGAAGAGAAACCATTCCTCTGCCCTCACCCTGTGATCTGGAGCAGGCACAAAGCCTTGATTACTGCAAGGAAGTGTAAGGGATCAGACAGCATCGGGGTGCAGTGCTACTATTTCTACAGAGACAGGTCAGACGTCTTGGGGTGTCGGGAAGACCCAAGAACAAATGCAGAGTCTTGGATGCGAGGGTGTGCCTGCAGGGGGAGGGAGGTGCTGGCTGCTGTTGATCACATGGATACTTGGTGAGGGCAGACCTCCTGCCTCTGCTCCACGGACACACAGGGGACCCTGGGTCAGCCTTCTGGGTCAGAGGAGTAACCAGGAGCCTGACTTGTCAGACTTGAGCCTGACAAGTCAAAGTATTATTGCATATGTTCCTACCAGTGGAAAAATACTCTGGAGCTTCCTTAAAATTCTAACATGAAGGGTCCATGATCCATGATACCTAAGCATGTGTGCATACACATACACTCACACACACACACACACTCACATCCTTACACTATATTGGACTACCACAAAAGTTCTTCGGTAAATATTACTTAAGAGATTTCACTGATGTCTTAAGTGCTATAGAATTTAAGAAGAAAAGAAAAATGGAGTCAGTTTGAGTGTTTTTCTATTTGGTTTAAACAAGCCTTGCTCAATGGAAATATGATGTGAGTCAGTTATGAAATCTACAGCTTTGTACAAGTCACAGGATACTTTGAACAGAATGGGGTGAAATTAATGTTATTTTGTCAATATAATGATGTCTATGTAAGGTATGATTTTAATGGGTATTTGATACAAAAATAACAAGATGAAAATCTGGTGCGTGCTTACTAGTATAGCACCTGTCAGCTTGTACAATCTGCCTGTCAAGGCAGCCAGAATCCCGGTAGCTTGGGGTGAAGTGCTCAGGGAGCTCAGTTCAAGGCCAACATCCGGTACCCAAGGCCAGAGGGCTCAGAGAAGTCCTCTACTCCTTCAGGTCAAACACACATGGACCCAAAAAGCCACGAGCAAAACAAAAACCAGCTGTGCTCCTCATATTATAAGGACAGCTTTAGTTCAAAGATCCAACAGAGGGGCTTAAATAACACCAACAATAGTAGAGGTTGTGTTAGAGCTGCCCACGCAACCCTGCACATCCTGGAGAGGGGCATCTGCTTGGGCTGCAGTGTGAACAGAGTAGTACGGGTAATGACAATAATAAACCATAAGCAAGCATGGTACTGGTATTTCACACACAGTCTCAATCAGCTCTCACAAGCACTAATTCACGGAAAAGAAGTGCACACGGAGAGTAATGAACATGTGCTTGGTAGTCGCTGGGTTCACCCAACCCCAGAAGTGAACCCAGCTCTGGCAGACACTGGTGTTTCAATAGTCTGCACTGCTCCACTTAAAGCTTTCCACAGTCAAGGGATTTTCACACAGGGATGAAGCTTCTCACTGGGACAACCTGTGGAGCATAAAGTCCTCTCATGCAAACCATTCCTCCTGCAAGAGAAAACGCCTTGATGCACATCTTTTTGTTGGGATTTTGTTTAAAGCACTGGATAATGATTACGCACGAAATGGATATTTCAAACCCCTTAAAATTCTCTGTGCACAGAAATGATCGATTTCGGGGCTAATTTTTAAATCACGAAGTAGCACCTGCAGACTTGTCATCATAAGCAAGTGCTTTATGAAGAGCTAAAGTCTCCGTGACTCGCACCACATACACGATGAGACCGCAGTGATGGCCTGGAACTCCCTGGAAGCCAGGATCCTTCATCCCGAAGCACGTGTGGAAGGACCCTGCAGCGCCATCCACGTCAGACAGTCACAGAGGAGGGCGGCGTCGCGTGACCACACAGAGCCCTCCACCACCTGCTCTTGTCATCCGGTGACATATGATAATAGTGCATCAGAAGCAGGACTCCAGGAGCACACGTCGGCACGTGGAGCAAAAGGAGTGACTCGTCTAATCTTCATAAATCCTGAGTCTCGAGAGTAACATTCTCATCAAATCTTTGCAAACCATGGCCTGAGAATTGCAGTACAAGTAGCACTGATGGAAATATCAGCGAACAAGATATGGGAGAGAGGGAGAAAGCAGAAAAGAAGGAAGGGAATGGGAGGGGAGCAGAGAAAAAGGGAAGGAGGAAGCAGAGGAGGGGAGGAGCAGAGTTCTTTACTGTTAGCGCCACCTGGGGAGACCCTTTACCGAGGGGTGGACTACACCAAATAGGTTGCAACAGAACTAAACAGAGTAGGGTAAAAATAAAGTGGGGGCAGAAAAAAATCTTCATTTTTACCATATTAAAATCCTGTTCCAGGCAATATGCATCACAGAAAGATGGGGGGGGTGGGGAACTATCAAGAAAACAATTTTCTATAGAAAAGCCCCAACAAGGACTAAATAAAATTGATCTGTGTTGAGTAGAGTGGTTTAGACAAAATATATCCATGCTATATTGAAACTTCAAGTTACCCAATGGTCAGAAAGAAACAATTTTCCTCCAATACACCAGGGATGATGGAGTTGGAGAAAGTACTTTAGCATAATAAGATCTAAATATGCAAGTATGTGCTTTCTTCTGGATCACTTGGCTAAATAATGAAATTCAGTATCCAGAGAGAATAAGAATAAAACAAAACAGAATAAGATAGATTGGGTAACCAGAAACATTTTAATTGATTTATCCATCATTTCTGCAAAACTTGTGCACTAATTATTCTACCTCTAATTTCAGCCTATAGAAATAACTTTTATTTTGATCTGAGGAAACTCATTTCACCTGCAGTACTATTCAGATTTACATTGCTCTCACTTTCTCTTTAAGCCTGATTTCTCTCGCACATATAGTAGGAAATCTCAGCTTTCAACGATCTGTCATTTCTCTCCAGCTTTTATAACTTAATACTTTTGATTTATGTCTAAGTTTTCAACATTTTTTTCCTAGTCAGAAAATTCTTTGAATATTACATGAAAGTTTTCTATCATCTCCTACAACATAAATACATGTTTAAAATTATACAACATTTTCTTAACAGTTCAGATGGTTCATGCTCACTTCTCCCCACCACTCAATCACCCCATGGCTCATAAATTCAGAGTTGGAAACTTAAAAAAAAATTTTTTTTTCAAATTTTTTGCCTCTAAATTAATTTTCCTTTTCAAAGACATCAGAAGTATTTATTAGAGAGTTCTGACATGTTACTTACTTCTTCATGTCAGAAAGATGTCATGCAGGGTGACACTTCCAAAAATACCCAGTTGATGAGGGACTCAGCATTCTTGGCTAGGATGCTATACAGGTTCACTAAGGGACCATCCCAGAGCATCACTGCAAAATGGAACACTCTGTCCTGAACAAACCTTGCACCCTGGAGCAATCCGGTAGGAATCGAGTATACTTCTACCTCCACTTTTACAAATAGGATTATAAGGACATAAAGGACAAAACTCTGTCAAAGTATCCTCTAACACCTTTGCTTTGCTCTGGTTTAGTTTCTACAGGTTAATGACTCTGGAAAGAAAGATTTCACTGGCTGATGTTATTCTTTGCTTTGTTTCTTCATTAGATTGTTTCTAATACAAATTGGTTAAAAAAAAAAGTTAATAGGAGATTCTGGTGACTAAAGAAAGCATTTAATTCTAGGGGAAAAAATGATGTCCCTTGAGCATAGTTTATTGATGCTGACCACATTCAAACAAGAGCAATGAAATTTCGCTTTATGCGAAATGAAAGCAAGTCTGTTGAATCCAAGCTGAGGACAACAGATAGAAACTCTCCCTCCTTCTCCAACTACCATTCATTTAAACTACTGCAGGTGGTTCTGGAAGGCCCCTTCAGTCTCTGGGAGGTCTGTGTCGGGTTTCCTTTCAATTCTGAGACCGGGCAGCACTCACGCCTGCCCAGCTGACAGTGGAGCTCTCCCTGGCGCATGGCTGTCTTCCTAGGACAGCTGGGCTCCCTTCTCATCCTTCAGAGCACCAGGAGCCTGGACAAGGAGCTTGCCAGCTGAACGTGTTTGCCACAAAGTAAATGAAAGCAGGGGCAGTGCGCTGTAATTCTAGAGTTATGAGAGCCTTAATAAATGATGCGCCAGATGAGGGATAAATCACTGTCCTCCGACCAACTCTTTTGGCAGCCTATTACAATCCTCACGGATCATGACAGCAACCAGCAGTCGCTGTAAATGATGGTGATGACTAGTTTTCAAAAGGACTTCCATTCAGAGGACAGGGGTGTTGAAACACTGACGCCCTCACATGTCTGGGTGCCAAACAGAGTCTGTGTTCGTGACACCGGCTTTGGTCTATTTCACCTGCTACAAGAAAATGCCACAGATTAGGGGACTTAAGCATGGCTAGAAGATGACTGTCCGCACACCAGAGGACCACCTCACCAGGAACCAATGACGCCGGCACCCTGACCTTGGATTCCCCCCCAACCCCAACCTCTGGAAATGTGAGAAAACATGGGTCTGTTGTTTGAGACTCCAGTCTCTGATACTTTCTTATAGCTACTTGAACTGACTAATACAACATCCTATAATGCAGCCTGCAATTAAAAAAAAAAAATCCCCACATATTTGGGTATGTTTAGTCGGACACGACTGAAGCAACTTAGCAGCAGCAGCATGTGTAGAAAATGTCTTGGAAGACCCACAGAAACACTGGCATTGTGTGGAGAGGTTTAAAATAAAGGGAGAATTTTATTCTATATACTTCTGCTATTTCAACTGCCATGATTAGTTTTTTAAACAAGTATTTACATACGTAATATCAAAGTACGAAATACCATCTATTCAACTAATGCAAAAATGCTGGCCCTGTCTGTCCAGCTGTTGATCTCTTTGCTCTTCCGCTTTAGGTCTCACAACTGCCCTTTGACCCTTCACACTCAGCAGAGGAAGGAAAGGGAACCCAGTTGTCTTCAAACTCTCCTGTTTAGTATCCTCAGGCCGCAGAAGAGGCTGGTGCTGGTGGGCATGAAGCATGAAATGGCCCGTGGTTTCATGGAGGCCTTCCATATTTGTTTGCCCCAAAATGTGCGCAATAATATCGCTTTTCATGAGCTGTCATGGGCAAAGTACACATGAAATGTGAGAATGTTCTCGCCAGTTTATTTCTTCAAGGCACTAGTTTAATATCCCAGGCACACAGCCAAGGCTCAATTCCTTACAGGAATCTGCGTGTCGATGTGCTTTTAATGACAAGTTTGCACACCCAGCCTGCCGCTCAAGGGTCCAAGGGTTCCTGGGCTATATTTGGTTCTTGTGACTCTGGTAGTTCTCAGTATAGGACAAGTAATTAGAATCTTGACAGATTTGCTAATAAAAATGAAGGAAGCATCTAAAGTGGAATCCATCTTTTATCCTTTTTAAAAATAGAACTAAATCATATGCATAAATATCTAGTTTTGAAAAAAATGGGGGAGGTGGGGGGAGTAGAAGTGGGAATTCTGAAAGAATCAAGCCAAGATTTTCTACTTAAAAAGTAGGAGTGGTTTTGTTTCTGACACATTTCAGTCTAGCATTAAATGACAGCAAGGGTAAGGCAGTATCAAATTGAATAAACATATGATAAAACTATAGTATATAGTCACTTTCTATTTTAAGTTAATTTTTGAATAAAAATGTTAGCTTTGAGAAAAACAAAAACCTTTCAATTTCTCTGAATTTTTACCCTTGTTTCACAAGGAATTTAAACTGCTATGTAGCCTTTTAACTGCAAAATTATGACTCACACTACCCAACTTTATATTAAAGAACTATTGACTTTGAAAGTTCATTTAATAGTGGATATATATATATATACATATATATTGCTCTATTAAAATGACTTTTAATTATTAAAGTGAAACAAAGTGAAAGTTGCTCAGTCGTGTCTCTTTGGGATCCCATAGACTGTAGATTGTTAGGCTCCTCTGTCAATAGAATTCTTCAGGCAAGAATACTGGGGTGGGTAGCCTTACCCTTCTCTAGGGGATCTTCCTGACCCAGGAATCGAACAAGGGTCTCTTGCATTGCAGGTGAATTCTTTACCAGCTGAGCTACAGAACACTTAAAATGTGTTGTTTCAATTTTCTGGGGCTGTAAATGTTCCTGTTCAATAATTTTCTAAAAACAGATTAATAAGTTATAGATGTAGACACAATATTTTGCAATATAGGATATCAGGAAAGCCTGTCATAGCATTTTGCTAATTCAGTCATTTTTCTGAAATACAGACTTGATTAAAGTTATGGTGCTTTTTAATACCTTGCCTGATCCTGTTTCAACTACTTGGTGGGAGAACTGTTTTGGTTTGACTTACGTTTTTTGACTTCTTCTGGTTGCCTAAGGATTTACTCGCCATGAGGCAATTTCCATTTCAAGTCCTAGGGCATTTTCTAGCCAAGAGGAGGAAGGAATTGCTGTTTGTTTAATTCATGCTATCTGCCAATCTGTGCACCTCAGTAATCATCGAGGATGCTCATGACCACCCAAAAAAGCAGTGAGAAATGGCTTCAATATAAAAGTGAAGAAACCAAGACACAGAGGAAGTAAACTGTCTAAACCAGGATCAGGAATCACCAGCCGGGCTCCAGTGTCTACCGTCTGTCCTTCTCTATCCAAAGACTCTGATGACACAGCATGTTTGGCAGAATCTACGATCCTCTGCATCATGCAGGCTAACGAGCCTCGTAGCCCCAGATCTGCTCTGGTGACACATGAACAGGGAGGTCTGGGGGCTGCAGCCAGGCAGGTTCCATGAGGACATCTAGGAACCGTTCCAGAACCAGTTTCCCAGAAACGCAGGACCTTCTGGTTGCTGTGACTGAACACTGCTGTCTGTCATCAGATGGCCACATGGTTTAATTTCTCCCACCTCTGCAATGGGGTGAGGAAGATCCCATGGAGAAGGAAATGGCTACCCACTCCAGCATTTTAGGAGCTTCCCTGGTGATTCAGAAGTAAAGAATCTGCCTGCATTGGAGGAGGTCTGGGTTTGATCCCTGGATCTGGAAGGAAATGGCTGCTCACTCCAGTATTCTTGCCTGGAGAATTCCGTGGACAAAGGAGCCTGGTGGGCTACAGTCCCTGAGGTCACCAAGAGTCAGACACAATTGAGCAACTAACACTTTCACTTTCTGTAACAGGGTTCACAGAGACAAGAAACATGGTTCAACTAAAGAAAAGCAACTTCTAAAGAAACAAATGACTGTAAACCCTACTAAGGATACAGGTATATATTAAATTCTCACATTACACAAACCATACAATGGCTAGACCTCTAGGGTTATAATCAGCGAAGAGTAATAACTGCCGCTGAGTTTTGAGTGCTGAGAAACCCCCAACAGAGATAGACTTTATCTGTGCTTACTTATTCACAGGATTGATACTCTGATGATGCTGAGACTGTAAAGCAGAAACACAATCTATCAGTTCACAAAATAGAAAGATGGAGAAAGGACACTAAGGCAGCCTCCTGACTGAGACATTCCTCTTACTTTGCTACACATATATCCTAGAGAAAACTCTAACATGAAAAGATACACGCACCCCAGTACTCAGAGCAGCACTATTCACAATAGCCAAGACATGGAAGCACTCTAAGTGCCCACCAACAGATGAATGAATAAAGAAGAAGTAGTACATCTAAACAATGGAATGCTGCTGCTGCCAAATCGCCTCAGTCATGTCCGACTCTGTGCGACCCCATAGACGGCAGCCCACCAGGCTCCCCCGTCCCTGGGATTCTCCAGGCAAGAACACTGGAGTGGGTTGCCATTTCCTTCTCCAATGCATGAAAGTAAAAAGTGAAAGTGAAGTCGCTCAGTCGTGTCTGACTCCTAGCGACCCCATGGACTGCAGCCCACCAGGCCCCTCCGTCCATGGGATTTTCCAGGCAAGAGTACTGGAGTGGGGTGCCATTGCCTTCTCCGACAATGGAATACTACTTGGCCATAAAAAGAATAAAAGGCTGTCATTTGCAGCAACATGGATGCACCTAGAGATTATCATATTAAGTGAAGTAAGTCAGACAGAGAAAGATAAATACCATATGATATCATTTACATGTGGTATCTGAAAACAAGATAGAAATGAACTTATTTACAAATGAAAACTAGACTCACATATAGAAAACAAACTTATGGTCGCCAGAGGGGAAAGTGGGGGGAGGGATAAATTAAGAGTTTGGGATTAACAGATACATATTATTATACATAAAACAGACAACCAACAAGGACCTACTCTGTTACACAGGGAACTACGCTCAATATTTTGCAATCACCAATGGGAAAAAAATCTGAAAAACAATATATGTATGTATATATTATATATAATTGAAAAAAAAAATGAAATGCATTCTGTACACCTGAAACTAACACAACAGTGTAAATCAACCACATTTCAATTAAAAAAAAGAAAGCTTCCTTAGAGATGAGTTTCAAGTAAACCACAGAGACATAGTGTAAAGCCTGTCACCAGACACAATTTCTAGCTAGTACCTGGAGGAGATATTTCTACATAACAGCCTCAGAAAGATTCAGATTCAAAGACAAAAATGAACAAAAAAGAAATGATAGGACTTTTACCAAGCTGTGCTACATAGTTCACTAGACTTATATGTCTCTCTGAATATACTTCATCTTAGGATTCAAAAATATCACTGGGGGTAAATGAGTGCTGTTTGTCTTATGAGGCAGGGTATATATTTTTTTCCTCTCTGATTATTATTGAAATGCAAACATGCAACACTTTTAAAGTTCAAAAATACAACTTTAATTTATATTGTTTTGTTTTATTTGAAAAAGTAATATTATTGCCCATCAGAATTTACCATGTTTATGCTATATTCTGTATGGATGTACTAATGCTAAGAAGAAAAAAAAAAAAGAAACCTGTTCAAACTGCAGCACAATTGCACTCATCTCACATGCTAGCAAAGTAATGCTCAAAATTCTCCAAGCCAGGCTTCAAAAGTACGTGAACCATGAACTTCCAGATGTTCAAGTTGGATTTAGAAAAGGCAGAGGACCAAGAGATCAAATTGCCAACATCTGTTGGATCATTGAAAAAGCAAGACAGTTCCAGAAAAACATTTACTTCTGCTTTACTGACTATGCCAAAGCCTTTGACTGTGTGGATCACAAAAAAAAAAAAAAAAAAACAGAAAATTCTTAAAGAGATGGGAATACCAGACCATCTAACCTGCCTCCTGAGAAATCTGTATGCACATGAAGAACAACAGCTAGAACTGGACATGAAACAATGGACTGGTTCCAAATTGGGAAAGGAGTACATCAAGGCTGTATATTGTCACCCTGGTTATTCAAGTTATATGCAGAGCACATCATGAGAAATGCTGGGCTAGATGAAGCACAAGCTGGAATCAAAATTGCTGGGAGAAATATCAGCAATCTCAGATATACAGATGACACCAACCTTATGGCAGAAAGTGAAGAAGAAATAAAGAGCCTCTTGATGAAAGTGAAAGAGGAGAGTGAAAAAGTTGGCCTAAAACTCAACATCTTAGAAAACTAAGATTATGACATTCAGTCCCATCACTTCATGGCAAATAGACGGGAAAACAGTGGAAACAGTGGCAGACTTTATTTTTGGGGGGTCCAAAATCATGGTGACTGCAGCCATGAAATTAAAAGACACTTGCTCCTTGGAAGAAAAGTTAATGACCAACCTAGACAGCATGTTAAAAAGCAGAGCCATTACTTTGTCCACAAAGGTCCATGTAGTCAAAGCTATGGTTTTTCCAGTGGTCAGGTATGGATGTGAGAGTTGGACTATAAAGAAAACTGAGCACTGAAGAACTGATGTTTTTGAACTGTGATGTTGGAGAAGACTCTTGAGAGTCTCTTGGACTGCGAGGAGATCCAACCAGTCCATCCTAAAGGAAATCAGTCCAACCAGTCCAGGCCTAAAGGAAATCAGGCCTGAATATTCATTGGAAGGACTGATGCTGAAGCTGAAACTCCAATCCTTTGGACACCTGATGTGAAGAACTGACTTATTTGAAAAGACTCTGATGCTGGGAAAGACTGAAGACAGGAAAAGAAGGGGATGACAGAGGATGAGATGGTTGAATGGCATCACCAACTCGATGGACATGAGTTTGAATACACTCCAGGAGTTGATGATGGACAGGGAGGCCTGGTACAGTCCATGGGTCGCAGAGTCGGACATGCCTAAGTGGCTGAACTGAATTGAACTGAACTTTGAACATGTAAAGGCAAAGAGATGAGATAAAATAGAAAACTAAGTTCAAATGAAAAACTATCTCAGGCATTTTTACTATTTAAAAGTTTATACCTACCTAGAGGGCATGTGAATGCTGAAGAAAAGCATTAAAGATAAATTCTTGATTTATTAATAATAATGATGATGATGAAAATATTATTGGCTCTTTGGACAGTTTTATTCTCCATAGTGTCACAGAGTGAAATAGACAACACACACACACTCATTCACATACAGGGACAATTAAAGGAAAAGGAGTGGAAGGCATTTCATGCAAGATGCTGAGTGACAGATGTTGCAGGAAACAGGCCTGTGGAGGGAGTCACAGGAAGCCCAGCGGGGCTGGCCGAGGCCTCGGAGCCCCCAGCGCGGGCAGCCTGTGCCAAGGGGTCACAGACAGGGCACCTCGTCTGCAAAGTGAAGGTTTCATCAGTTCTAGAAATTATGATTTCACACGCATCTCTCTTCAGCTAGACTCAAAACAAACAAGTCCGTCTTCATACGGAAAAAGAGTGTTTTTCCATACCGGAAGTGGAAAGGGAGATTAATCCTGCACTTCCCTCCCCCGGGCGGGAGGACATGGGGCAGTCCAACCTTCGCGGATGGCCACCGAGGTTTCCCTGCGTGAAGAGACTCACGAGGATCCCGACTGTGTCTCAGATACAGAACCGTCAGCCTTCTCCAGCCCTTGGGAAGTGCCCATGTCCAGATCTAGACCCTGGTGCACTCCCCTGGCTGGGTGCCAGCGCTCAAGGCCACGTTCCCGTCACCCAGGACGTGCTGGATTCCCAGCGAAGAGCACGTGGGTTCCTCAGCACACCTGCTGGGCACCCTTCCCCGGGGAACCCTGATCCACCCCCTGGAGGGGCGGCGTGGGTCCCGGTGTGATGGCGGCGCTGGAGGCAGCCTCTCCCAGATGTAGCACAGAGACCCCTGCTTCTGCTCTCGTCCGTCAGTGCAGGTAGTACTGGTCCTCTGAGATGTCTTCTATTTTGCTTTTCTCCTTCTTGTTATTAGACTTTCAGTGTTTGTTAATCATCAGTCATATACCTCCTTTTCCTGGAGGCTGCTCCTTTTCCTCTGAGAAAGCAACCTACAAGCAAACAAACGTCCCACCCTTTCATGTAGAAATGTGCAGTACTGCCCTGCCTTTAACATCTGGATTCTGCAAGGTGACCCGACCGGAGATGCCCACCCGAGAAAGTCACAAGTACTTGTTCTCCAAGTGGGAACCCAGGAACTGCAGCTTGACACCACCTGGGATGATGTAGTGGTGGTGGGGTTTTAGTCCCTAAGTCATGTCCAACCCTTGTGACCCCATGGACTATAGCCCGCCTGGCTCCTCTGTCCATTGGACTCTCCAGGCAAGGATACTGGAGTGGGTTGCCATTCCCTTCTCCAGGGGATCCTGCCAACCCAGGAAATGAACCCTGGTATTCTGCATTGCAGGCAGATGATGCAGGGATGATGTTGTTAGCACTGCCAATTCCTGGGCCCCCTGCCCAGACCTCCTAGAAGAAACTTCTGGAGGTGAAGTCGTCAACCAGTGTCTTCACCAGCTGACTTGCATGTGCATGCACATTAGAAACTACAGGAATAAAGAAGGAAAGAAAGTAAAGTCACTCAGTCATGTCTGACTCTTTGCAACCCTGTGGACTGTAGCCCTCCAGGCTCCTCCATCCATGGGATTCTCCAGGCAAGAATACTGGAGTGAGTTTCCACTCCCTTCTCCAGGGGATCTTCCCAACCCAGGGATTGATCCCAGGTCTCCTGCATTGCAGGCAAATGCTTTACCCTCTGAGTCACCAGGGAAGCCCATAGGTATAAAGATCTGTGCATAATCTGGCTTTGGAAATGGGAGTTCAAGAGAGTGACTAAACTTTCAGGCACAACACTTAGTGATGCCTTTTACTGTGAACAGATCCAATTACCTGATCCCCCCGGAAACACAATTTCCTGATTCATCTTTCAGGCTGTCACACAACACTGGAGAATCTTAGAGTTCCTGGTGAGGCTGGGTGGCTGCCCCATCCGGTGGGGTTCCAACACACACCCTCAAGGGAAGTTCCTAGTCCCTTGTCAGCCCCACTGGCCTCGGGACCTTCCCGAAGTTCCTCAGATTTTGTGTTCTAGGCTTCTTTCCATCCCACTAGTTCGCACAACTCCCTTCCTCCTTTTTCTTTCAGCTTTAACCACCTGGTGAAAATCTGCAACGTTGATATACAACCAACCATCATTTCTTAAATGACAGTTTTCCAAGCACTGTTGGGGAAAAAGTTATAAACATAACCTCAAGTGCAGCCTTATCTCCCCGCTGAAACCCTTCAGTTTTTCTAGTCGACTCTTCCCTGCTCCTCACAGAAGTATTCAAATGTCCACTTTCCCACACCACACTGACTATCATAAATAGTCTGAGTAGCAGAAACGTCTGTAACTTTTACTGACAGTAATTATGTTAAGATATACTAAACATTTGTTGTGCCGGCTACTATATCTTTATGGGTATCATGCCATTTAACCCTCACTATCATTTTACGAAGAGGGATTATTTTTTTTTTTCTTCTTCTCATTTTATAGATAAAGAAAGTGAGGCACTTTTAGGAAGTGGGAGAAACAGGCCTTGAGTGAAGGCAACTGAGCTCCAGAACCTGAACAATTAAATACTGTCCTATCCTACAAAGCAATGTGGGCCCCGAGACGCCACAGCTGTGGGTCAGAAGGGGGTGTTTCCTGAACAAGTGCCCTTTTCAAGACTCTTGGGATGGTTTGTGATGCCTCATGACTCGTGGGCACTCCCTGTGGTGATTCCCCAAAGGCACCCCCAAGCCCTGGTGGATGAGCCCTCTGAGCCCAGCACTCTGGGGTAGAGCTAGCTGCCTGCAGACATGGCCTTGGATGCTGAAGTCGTTTTTGCTTACGTGGGAATGAGACCCCCGAAAAATACTCTGAGGGGACCTCCTAAATGGACACTAGATCATTTAAACAGGAGCCTTAGTCTTCGAGGAGGAAAAAAGAGTGCTTCAGGAACAAAAGCCTGTGTAGAAAGATTTCATCTTGATCTGAGTTAGGAATGGTACAGAGTTTAACACTAAATAGCTTTATAGATTTTAATTGAAAAAAAAAAAAAACCAACAAAAAACTCCTTCCACAATCCTCTCTGTTTTCCAGCCTCAGAGGCAAGGCACTTCCTTGTTAAGCTGCTTCTTTTAGTGTCTGTCTCCAGATTTTCAAAGACCAGGTAGGTGAGTACCTGGTTTCTCCACTTGAGGTGTCAGCTCCCCACCATGGAAATGCTGTTTTCACTCCTTCAGAACAGCATCACACACAGGCATGTGCACACACACTCTCTCTCCCTCTGCCCGCTGATGCCCCTGGTACACGCTGCAAACGGAGAGTTGTGCGAGGGTCAGGGTTCCTGGTATCACTGTGCTCAAGGATCCACACTGCACCACGTGCCATGATGCTTCTTTCTGTGCAGCTCACTGCTTTCTCTAAACTCAGTAACTCTCTTATTTTGCTGTGGATTCCTTGCTCCTCCTTGATTCACCCCTAAAATATTCTTCTGTTTTCTGCAATTCCTCTTCAATGGTTCAATCTCATATTCTTCCATTTTTGAACATAATTTAAAAATGCAAAAGTGGCGATAAGTAAGATCCTTTGTACTGTGAAAGCTAGTCACTTAGTCGTGTCGGACTCTGTGACCCCCATGCACTGTAGCCCACCAGGCTCCTCTGTCCATGGAATTCTCCAGGCAGGAATACTGGAGTGGGTTGCCATTTCCTTCTCCAGGGGATATTTCCAACCCAGGGATCGAACCCAGGTCTCCCGCATTGTGGTTGGACTTTTTACCAACTGAGCCACCAGGGAAGCCATTTGTGCTATAGCAAATATCATCAAAAGGTTATAATCCATTTCAGCAAAATTGTTGGCATCCATCCCTAAGCTAAATGAATTATTTCATTTTGACAGCTCATGACATTTGATTAGCATTCCACTGAGACTTGGAATGTCCATAGTCGTATCATCATGTTTTAGTCAAACTGTTAGCTGAGGTAAGTATTGATTTCTACCAATGGTTCAGAAAGGCACAGAATAGAGTGCAAAGAAGTAATTTATAGGCAGACACAGATATAAACATCTAGACATATACACGTGGGATATAGCTCATCATGGAATATGAATTATATTTCTACAAGATTATATCCTGTTAACCAAAACTACAGAATGTGGTGAATGCCAATGGTATTATTAAGAAGAGACTAGGACAGAAACTATGACATGAGTTTGAGTGAACTCTGGGAGTTGGTGATGGACAGGGAGGCCTGGCGTGCTGTGATTCGTGGGGTCACAAAGAGTCAGACACGACTGAGCCACTGAACTGAACTGATGTTGCTTCAAAAATTCAGGTAATACTGGAATGAGTATAAATAATAGTAGGCTTATTAGCATTACAAGGAATTCCTATAACAGAAGAAAGTAACACTTTACATATATAATCCTCACCTTTGTGGTATGCTTGTAACATACATTCACATAAATGCTGCAATTAAACCAACTCATTTTTTGTCTCCAATCAGCTGGTATAGAGGACCATCCCAGCTTGCTAGCACTGTTCATTTTTTCTCATCCTCATCATGGGTAAGGAAGACACACATTAGCAGCAATATGTGTAAATGTATTCTCTGTACCAAACACCGTGCCAGAAATGCAAAGAAGAAAACTAAAATCTCCAGCAAAGTACAGAAATAAATATGTAACAGGACTGTGACATCAAAACCTATTAACTGCAATATTCCATATGGTTTAATAGGATGGGCTATTGTTTAGTACTTGGTAGAAGATATTTCTTTTACAATTTGATGAAAATACCTGTCACCCTCATGATCAGTATTATACATAAGGAGAGCTAAACTTTTGTCAGAAATCTTATAAAAGAAGCTATCGAGGGGAGTAGAATAAAATCTCGGCCTTTACATTTTCTGGTGATGTCATCACAGTGAATGAACGAACATTTTAAAGTTTTAGTTTTCTTATACATAAAATAAGGGAAATGATACCTAATCATAATTCCTTCAGATAAGTGATTAATATAAGATAATACTTGCTATATAGTTGGTATATAATAAATACATAAAAGGGAAGAGGGATGGAAAGATATTATTGGGGCAAAGTAAATATATTTTTAAAAAATTCAAACATATAAAAAAGAAAACTTTTTAGAAAAGGCCAGAAAAAAACAGTTAATGATAACTTGGAGATTAAAAATAAATATTAAATGTGAATAAACTAGTTTTAATTGCTGAAAGAGTGAGAGATAAATTGTTTGTACTGACAATAGTTTGAAAATCTTCTTGGTGATAAGTAAATAAATACAAATATTTTGCTTGCTAGACTGGGTAATAATATACTTTATTCATAGGTTATCCTGTTAACCAGTAGCTGCTTATACCAGAAAGAGAAACTAGTTAATGATAGTAACTAAAATATAGACAATAACCAATTTTATTAAATATACCTATGATTAGAGATTAGTATATTTTTATCTAATAAGGAAAGTGTTCATGGAAATGAACACTATTGAGCTATTTTGGGATAAAAACTTTAAAATACAATTTTCTACATTGCACTAGTCTTAATGAATGGTTCTAAATCAAATACTGTGGGAGGCAAAGCCATTCTCTATTCAATGTAGACTTTTAAAATTCTTGGTCAAAACCAAATCAGAATTTTAAGTGGTACTTTGTGGAAACATCTAATTGTCACAGCAAACACGTAACAGAAACTTTTCCCCAGATCTCTGAAAATGTGAGGCTCCATCTACTGCTTTCTTAAATTAGTATATGCACCCAAAAAAGCTATGGAAATGCAAAAATTAGTCAAAAAAGTAGAGAGGAACTTTTGAACATTACTTGTTATACTACAATTAAAAATAAAAATCAGAGACACATAGGAATGATTTTTATAGCTCAGATCTCATCAGAATCTTGATCTGTTGGTGTTCATGAAATGTCCGTCTTGAGGAGGAAGAAAACTGCCACCCTGCCTGTAAGCTGACTGGACCATCACTTGAGATGAGTAAGGTATAAGCAATTCCCAGCAAACACGCCCTTTAAGCAACGCATTCATGGCATGAGCTATTTTCTAGACAGGTCATCTATATATATTAGCAAACCAAGTAAGTAGGTAACAGCATTCACTAAAGCAACAGTAAAGTGGTGGTGGTTTAACCGCTAAGTTGTGTCCAACTCTTTGCAACCCCATGGACAGTAGCCTGCCAGGCTTCTCTGTCCATGGGATTTTCCAGGCAAGAATACTGGATTGGATTGCCATTTGGTCTTAAATGACTATCAGTAAGATCACTTAGATCACCTTTAATTTACAATGCTTCAAAAGATACAAATTGCAGGGGACTGTGCAAAGACATGGAGAAGGCGATAGCACCCCACTCTAGTACTCTTGCCTGGAAAATCCCATGGATGGAGGAGCCTGGAAGGCTGCAGTCCATGGGGTCGTGAAGAGTCAGACACGACTACGCGACTTCACTTTCACTTTTCACTTTCATGCATTGGAGGAGGAAATGGCAACCCACCCCAGTGTTCTTGCCTGGAGAATCCCAGGGACGGTGGGGCCTGGTGGGCTGCCGTCTGTGGGGTCGCACAGAGTCGGACACGACTGAAGCAACTTAGCAGCAGCAGTAGCAGTGCAAAGACAAACATATTTCCATAAAAACCATGAGCCGGGATTTTCCTTTCTCTGCCTTCATTCTCTCACAGTGTACCCTGGAGCTTTCAGAGGTCATGCACCACCATATGTTCCCATCAATTTGATGACTGTCATAATGTGTGTGTGTGCGCACGTGCACCAGTTCTTCACGTTTTATCTCTAGCATTCTGCAGTACTCAATATTTTTTAAGATCTTAGATATACTCTTGTATCAAAAGTTTAATAAGTGCTGGCCTTGATTTGTGATCAGTTATTTCATGGAAGAGAAACCTAAAATAGAATGCAGTCATCACCACTCTTTCTCCCCAAGAACTAGATGGGAACATGGATCAAACACCCAGACTACTGCAATAAGCCAAGAATTAATGAGGCTGTAACGATAAGCCAGTCGGCAGTGCTATTTTTACCCTGTGCCATGACGGCTTTGAGGAGTCATGCCATCATCCAGACTCTCCATTTATTTTGAAGAAGTTTTGAGAAAATGAAACAAAATAGCCTGTCCGTAACAGATGCCACAATGGGTTACACATTTCCTCCCCATAACAGCATGACTCTAATCTTGTCTGGACAGATTCTCCTTTAAATAACTCTCGGGGAAGCCTCTTTTCTGGTGAGTCAGGATGAAGTGTAAAAGATATGTGGTCCAACTCTAAAGAAAATAAAACGTAACAGGCTAACCTTCCCAAGCCACTCAGACTTGGTGAAATGAGAGTGAAGGACCCTTAGCCTAAATAGATCCAAGAAGAATAGAAAAGAAACCAAAAGTTATTTTTTGTGTTTAGTAATAAAATCAAATCTACTGTCAAAACAGGGATTGTAACAAAGGTGGTTATTAGGAAAGATTATATCTACCTTCCTTTAGAATATTTCATGGTAGGGCTTCATTTTCCATTTGTATTTGTTTCTCTTTGATGGATGCAAAATGAGATGACATTGGGATTGCTTGGGTCATAAGGAATAAAAATGAAGAAAGAAGCAAATATTATGAAATCACCTTCTTATCCATTGCCTCAATTTAAGTTCATCCTGATGATAAACTTCTTACAGATCAATAAAATCACTGGTCATACTGATCCTAAGAGTGTATTGCACAATGCTGTATTTTACATAAAGGTATTTACATTTCCCAAGGATCCTGTGAGTGCTCTAATCAACATTTCTTCTTCACACTGTGTCCCAAACTCACTTAATTTGATGATTTTACCTTTGATGCCTCACATTATTTATTGATTTTTGTTTTTCAACCTTGAAAGACAAGCGCATGTTCTACCCCCAACTCTGTCATGAACCAAGTGACAGCAAAGCTGTTTCAGAACCAGGCATTTCAAGCTGGTCTTCATACAAGCCAGCAGAAAGTTAACATTGGAACCTGACTCCTGATACTGGTCTTTCTGTGTCATCACAGCCTAGAATCTAGAATCTGAGTCTTACAGATGTGTTTTATTAATAAAGAAATATAGACCTTAGGGAATAGATGTCCCCTTGAGTTTCCATCCCACCGAATGAAAATGTATGAAATCTTAAGAGACATATGTTGAGGACATCAATGGCTATTTTATTTAAAGAAGAATTCCCCTGGAACAGATAGCAGACCCCTCAAAAAGTAAAGAGCAACAAACTTTAAAATTGATAGTTTAAAGAATTCTTTGTTTTTCTAAAACTAAATTATAATGAACTCTCTGTTTCTTAATCTCCAGGACCAAGTGAATTGAAGGGGAAATAAGAAATCAACAGTCCTCTTTAGTGGGCAGAATCATGTATAAATATTGTCTCTTATCTAAGTGGATTTTGCTCCCCCTGAGACAAATCCTATATAGAAAAAAAGGTCATTATATTGTGAATTAATATTTGGTCAATAGAAATAATCTAATCCAGTTCAACAAAATGGATTTCAACAAATATTTTTAAATGCTCACACGTAGTTTTCATTGTGCTATGAGTTAACCAGAGTCCACTGAACAAGAAAGGTCATGAAATAAATGCTTTAGTGTGAGAGTCAGACATTAAGCAATCAAAAACAAAGCAAAAGCTATCTTTACAGATCATAAAACAGCTATAGTTAAAAAGTCTGTGGGGCTGTGAACCCCGGGCTCATCACCTACCAGCTGTGTAAGCGATGTGCCGTCAAGCATGTTACCCACCTTCTCTGAGCTTCAGCTGGCTGTGAACATCCGCGCTGGGTTGAAGACTCACTTGGAAGTGTCTGGCTCATCAGAAGAGCCGTAGGTGCTACCTATTGTCATACTCACTTGTAATTTCAAGTTTAATGAAGATGTGTAGACATGGCAGGAGATGCCACAGTGACTGCTGAACGCCTTTCCACGTGAAAGGTCCGGTGCAAAGAGCTGAAGGCACAGGAACGAACCGGACGTGAGAATGGCCCACGAGGACGTGAGGGTCCGGGGGGAACCGGCAGGAACGGGTAACCCGCGAGCACCGAGGGAGGGAGGAAGGGTCCCTGCACTGGGATTCTGGTAGCTTCCTGAGCAGGTACGAGGCGGCGGCGAACAGGGGAAGGGCGTGCAAGACGGAGGCAGAAGCAGAGGGATGCAAAGCAGTGTGTGTGCAAACTTTGAGATGACAGGTGTGCTAGGAGCCCAGAGTGAAGGGAGGGAAGAGCCCCACAGGACAGGACCGCAGTCATGGAGACATCTGAAGGCCGGCCTCCGCAGGGGGAACGTGGGCAGAACTGTGTTTAAGGCAGGCTTCCCGCAGCCACAGCACAGGGAGGAGAGCTTCTTTCACACCAGAGGGGCATCTCTCCTTCTGAGCAGGGAAGGAAGGCAGTCAGCAGATATAAAAGAAGATGGAGTTGTACGGACAGGGGTCCAGGGAGAGAGTTCTGTCTCAGGGAGAAATAGTTCTCCCTGACCTGGTGTGCCGAGCAGAAAGGATGACATGTTTGATGGTGCAGGTTAAGAGAAAGGGGCTTCTTAAGAGGCTTGAGGACAGACCTCAACACCTGGACTTTTGCTGTTTGGACACGACAGGAGAGGGAAGAATTCCAGGACATCTGGCTTCCTGGATGTAGACGCAGCAGACCTCAGGACTGACCAAGAAAGAGAGCTTTTCTAGACACATGCGAGGCAATGACAAAGGAAGTCCAGGGAGCTGGGGGGTGGGGGCGAGGACCGGAGGAGCTCAGGACTGGGGGGAGACCGAGGCAGCTGGGAACGGGGACCCTGAGTGGTCAGAAGTGAGAAGCGGACTCTCTGAGGGTGTAAAAGAGAGGGGCATCTCAGAGCAGCACCCAGAGATCAGAGTCCCAGGACTCAGACTTAAGCATTTGTTTAGCAATATTTATTCAGTGTTTCATAAGACTTAGAATGAGGCCTCATCAACATATACGATACTGTGGCCAACAACTGTTACCTTTGAATGCTCATAGCTAGTGGACAGGAGCAACCACACCTAGGCAAGAGGTCATGGACTTTAAGTGCCAGAGGTGCACTGGGATTCTAGAATCTCTAATGGTAGAACTTATACCTCTGCACTGTCTGGCCTCAAGAAAGGCTAACTGAGAAAGGTATCTGAGCTGAGATGTGGAGAGAGTTTAGGATGTAACTAACTAAAAGGAAAGAGCAGTGATACTGTTTCCACCAGAACACAGGCGAGGATGCCCCGAGGGCAGGGAGGACGTCATCTGGGGACACCTCAGCTCCCTGAGAGCTCGGGTCCTTCGTCCGGTAATCATGAAAAGTCACTGGAGGATTTTGAAGAAAGCCAAGACATTGTGATAACTGGGTTCTGAAATCATCAGCTGTCAGCACCGTGGACCCAGGGCGGTAGGAAGACGAGTCTGTATGCTGGGGACTAGTTAGACGAGGCTGGTGCAACTGTCAGGGCAAGAAGTCTGAGTAGGAGGGATGGGGAAGCAGATGCTGAGATAGGATTTTGATAAAGTGAGGAGGACCTGGAGGTGGAAGGCAGGGAGCAAAGGAACCTCAGAGGAAGTCAGTGCGTCTCCAGCTCAGCACCTGTGGGCACAGCCCTGCCTTTCCTCGGGTGGAGGCCACTCTCAGAGCACCCAGGCCCTGTGGTGCAGGGCCATGAGGGAGGTTGGAATGGGTGAAAGTTGAGATGCCTTTAATTAGCTGAATTCCAGGTGCCAAGTAGGATTATACATTCAGCAGCTGCACTTATGGCTGTAGAATTCTGGGCTGAATGGGAGACTGTAACTGAACGAACATGGATGTGGAGGTTTGAAGAACAGTCCAATAGCAATTGTTTAAAGCTAAAAGAAAAAAAAAGTATACGATTGACTGGAAATCTGATATCTACTGGGTAAGCAGGAAGTTATCTTGAAATGATGAGATGAGATAGGACAATCAGAGATAAGATGAATTTAGAATAGTTTACCATGTTGGAAAAAAAAAAAAATTGGGTAAAGAAAAAGAGACCAAGATTACCAAATGCTGTTGGTCACTCAAGTTGTATGAAGACTGGGGAATGTCACTAGGGTCTCCAGGACCTTATACTTTGGTCACCAGTCTCTCATCAATCCAAGGACCACCCACCCCCAGCTCTTTTACCATCTCTGACCCTCTCTTTATCCCCCACACATCCCCACTTTGGGGGGTTGGTGTCCCCGTTACACAGGATTGTACTTATCACATAAATGGGCATTCTTTGGAAGTGTGGCTTTTCCCAAAATAAGTATGTTTTCATTGATGTGGGGACCTTTGCTTTTTTTTTTAATCCCCAGGTCATGTTAACATTTAGATCAGGGACTGCATCAACATTTGGCTAATGGAAGGAAAATAGAATAGGATAGAAAGTAAGTGACAGAAAACAGAGTGGTCAAGAGGGAGGAAGAATGAGTTTACTAGAGTAGGGATCGGAGAAGGCAATGGCATCCCACTCCAGTACTTTTGCCTGGAAAATCCCATAGACAGAGGAGCCTGGTAGGCTGCAGTCCATGGGGTCGCTAGAGTCGGACACGACTGAGCAACTTCACTTTGACTTTTCACTTTCATGCATTGGAGAAGGCAATGGCAACCCACTCCAGTGTTCTTGCCTGGAGAATCCCAGGGACAGGGAAGCCTGGTGGGCTGCCATCTATGGGGTCACACAGAGTCGGACACGACTAAAGCGACTTAGCAGCAGCAGCAGAGTAGGGATTTTTACTGTGAAAACAGAGTAGAACCTACACAGAAGAATACATACTAAGGGTGTGCATGTACAACATGATAAGTGTAACCAACACTGCTGTATGTTACATAAGACACTTGTTATAAGGATAAATCCTGGCATTCTCACCACAAGGGGAAAGTGTCATTTCTTTAATTTTGTATCCATATTAGATGATGGATGCTCACTAAACTTACTGTATTAATCATCTCACAATGTATGTAAATCAAATCACTGTGTTTTATACCTTCAACTTACACAGTGCGGCATGTCAATTAATCTCAATAAACCTGGAATAAAAAATTAAAGAAGCAGAAGGGAAGAATTTCTGTCTGCAGATCCAATGGGGCTTCTCCCCTCCAAGTACCTTGACTTCCTCTCCCATCTTAGCCACTCTCCTTGCAGTGGTTTTGTTTACTTCTGCCGGTAGGGGTCACGGTGTTCCCTCTTCTACTTTAACTGTTAAATCCTACTGAGGAGGCATTTGAGAGATTGCCAGTGGCCTGATACATTCAACAGAGCTAACTGTTAGCAAAGACTTAAAAGATATTAAAAAAAAAATAGTGATATCTCAGTAAATGGGGAAAAAAAAAGATGAACACGTTTAGACAGAAAAAAAGATTTATGCAGTATCCCTTACCAAAACATTTATCTTATCTATTTAGTCCTAACAAACTGCCAAAAATCCCCAGTAACTGAGAAATTTCACAGATATCACTTCGATATTTCCTTCCATACAGTTCCAAGGAATAGTGTGACATGCCTCTCACTGTTTTCAAAATTATTTCCAGATAGAAAACCTCGTCCAAAAAGCCCAGGATGGTTCATGTTCACTGCAAACACTGATGGATGAGTTGGATCCCCAACTCCAGGCCTCTCCATAGAGTGGGGAAACTACAAATGGAAAGCTGAAAGTTAGGGGGAAATGAAACTGCTGTTCTGCAGAGTAGTCAGCTTATTAAGCTCTCCAAGAATATTGAGAAGCCTAAGAAGGATTTGGCTAAACTAAAGAAGTACAATGATACTCATCATTTACAAAACACTTCCCAGTTTCTAAAGTGCTTTGTGTACAATATGCCATTGGTGCTTCACAATAATCTTGTGAGCTATGGTTTATGTTTCAACAGATACACAAATGAAGCAGTTAAGAGACGTGTACAAACTTTATAGCATGAGCAATTCTCATAAGGAACAGAGCTGAAATTATTCCTCCCCGACATTTTTATCTTATTTCACAAGCTCTTTTAAATCTCTCAGATGTCTAACCTTCTTCAGAAATTGCTTAAAAATAAATCTGGGCAGGTGATTCAGATTTTATGACTCTCCAATTAAAAACACATACAGCAATTCAGCCCATGCTGTTGACAATACAAATGAGTGAAACTTATGATCAACTCTGTTTTACAATGCCTAAACTTAAAATATGATTCAGCATTTATCAGAATTAAAATCATCATTTAGATACAGATGGTGCCAATCAGACGAAGAGGAAGTAAAAAGTAATGATGACTTTTCAGAATGTGATATTTGGTTCACTACCCAAAATAACAGCATGGTGTTACTCTGTTTACAACTTAGGACATTAAAACTTTCTGCACTGACACAGTCCAGAAAACAAAACAAAATAGCTCCAATGGAGCATTCCTTAAGGACAGAACCAACATTTGTTAGCAGATACCCACATAGGAAAAACACATGTAAAAAAGACAGTGAAAAATTCCTTAAAAGATAATTACCAAATTAAAACAATGATTTTTCCTAATTAATCACGTTACAATGATGCCTGATCACTAATAGAACCAGATTCTTTTTCCTACAATGTTTAATTTTCCCCAGAGAATGTGCTATCTTATGCACCTTGACTCTCAACTCCATGAAGTCCTGATATTCATCTGCAAAGCAACTACCAGAAGCCTCAGAGAGACAACCATTTTCCCCCGGTCAATATTTCCATCTACTACCACAACAGAACTAGTTTCTCTCTGCTCCTCTGAGATTAATCTGCCTCCTTGTTTGCTGAATTCCTAAGCTAGCACAGAGGGAGCTGTCCCTAGGTAGATTCCAAGTTTAGCAGCATTTTCAGACAGTAAAATTATCATTTTTATTATAAGGGAGAAAAGGATTTTTTTCAAATAGCTCTCTTAGTGGCACTTGCTCTGCAGTTAATTCAACAAGAGGAGGAGACGAGTAGCTTTGGCTCTTCTTAGTAAATTAGACCACGGAGCATCCCTGGTGGTCAGACCTGCTGGGTGCAAGATGACACTGAGCCTGCCAGTCACCTGATTAATGCAAAAGAGGCTTAAGCAAAGCCTTCCGTTTATTATAAATAAATGCCTAACATGGGAGGATGAGCTATTTTAAAAACTGCAATGCTGTCTCTAATATGATCATTTCCTAATATGATTACTAGTGAGGGAAGGGTAAAAACTAATAAGAGACATGATTTTGAGGTCATAGGTTGAAGTATTTTTATCACAAACAGAAAAATAATCAGATGCATGAACATTTTTAAAGTGATTGAAAAGAGTTCTCAAATCAGGAAATAATATTAAATTCCACCTCAATTAAAAAGAAAATTAATACACTGCACTAAGGGTAAGTCCTATAACATCTTCATCTATCAACTGGGGAGTCCGTGCAGAAAAGTGAAACCCTGAGATAGAGACAGATGGATTATGGTGAGTTTTCAAACACTGGTTCTGAGACGGGTCCATCTATAGACAACAAAGCTCAGAATCAGTGCTGTGTGGTCAGCCCTTCTCTTTCCACTGGCCTCAGGCACTTCCCTCCCCCCACCCTTTGGGTTACAGCAGTAGCTTCAATTTGCAGGACTGGTCATTATTTCTAGTTCTTCGAATTTAATACATGAACTGATGAAAGTGTTCTCATCTTTATGCTACAAACTAGGTGAGTCTAGTCAAAGCTGTGGTTTTTCCAGTAGTCATGGACACATGTGAGAGTTGGACCATAAAGAAGGCAGAGCACTGAAGAATTAATGCTTTTGAACTGGGTGCTGAAGAAGAGTCTTGAGAGTCCCTTGGACAGCAAAGAGATCAAACCAGTCCATCCGAAAGGAAACCAACCCTGAATATTCATTGGAAGGACAGATGCTGAAGCTCCAAAACTGTGGCCACCTGATATGAAGAGCCAGCTCATTGGAAAAGACCCTGATGCTGGGGAAGATTGAGGTCAGGAGGAGAGTGGGCAACAGAAGATAAGAGGGTAGGATGGGATCGTCAACTCAGTGGACACAGTTTTGAGCAAACTCTAGGAGATAGTGAAGGACAGGGAAGGCTGGTGTGCTGCAGTCCATGGGGTCACAATGAGTTGGACACGACTGAGTGACTGAATAACAATAGCAAGGTGAGTCAGGTGGAGGCCGGATCTACAATATCCCTGGTAAATTGATTTTATCCCAAGAGAGATTCAATGAGGCTCATAGGTAAAGTTGGTTAAACTGATGGAGACATTAATATGATGTTCACAGTTTACATTTTACAGCTGTAAGTTTGGGTATAATACAGCTCTCCTCACCCCTGACTGGTTGTGAACACCAGTGGGATTCTGAGGCTGTCTGACCCACTGAGAGACAGGCTTGCATTTTAAATTCTGTCTTCTTGTTCTGTCACTCTTGGGTCATCTTGTGCCTTTTCAACTTAATTTTATGGCCTACAATTATAACCTATTTTTCTTTCTGTTTCACCAATAAAAATCTCAAGATTTGAGTGAGCTTCTTCTCAACTGGTGCATAAGTTTATAGTTTCAAATTTTATTCACCCTTATTCTCTCCCCAAGAGTTGGAGAGTTAGTTTAGTTGAAAGTTAAGTTGTGTCCAACTTTTTGTGACCCCATGGACTGTAGCCCACCAGGCTCCTCCATCCATGGGATTCTCCAGGCAAGAATACTGGAGTGGGTTGCTGTTTCCTCCTCCAGATGATCTTCTTGACCCAGGGATCGAACCCAGGTCTCCCACATCAGAGGCAGATGCTTTAACCTCTGAGCCTCCAGGGAAGCCATTAGGTTAGATTCTCTAATTTGTTACCTGCCTTGTTCCAAACAATTCACTATTAAGCAATAAGAGAGATTTTTTCTTTAAAGCCTTTTGGCACTCCCCGGGCACTTCTGTTATGAAATATTCCAAGCTCCATGGTGCCCTGACTCTTTGGAGGTTTACATGGAGGTAGAGGAACTGAGGATCTTCTTACTGACCTTCAGTAACTGTTCTAGAGGCAAGAGATCTTTGGGATCTCTTATTCACAAGGTCTCACACTAAACTATTAATACATTATTAAGTGGTGACAATGAACACAGACAGTTTTGTGCTGAGTTGGATATCCATGGCTCAAGTGAGTTTACCTGGAACCTACACAGTTAGACAGTTAACGTTCTCTGCTAGCTCATCAGTGACTCTATCATTTTGATGTATCTAACGTCATCAAAATCATCTAACAAATAAAAGACAAACTGCTGCTCACATAAATTAACAATCTGGGTAAGTCAAGGACTGACCACATGAGAATCACACCAAATCTAAATGGACCATCTCCGAAGCCACACACACAAACACAACACGAGAGACTTGGCTGGTCCGTGATTGTGACTGGCTGGTGGAATTAGGACCCTGCATGATTTTTCTTGTAGCCTCATCATCTCTTAGAGACTGTGCTCCAGGACACATGGGGAGAGTGTGCCATGGCAAGGAGCACCTGTGGAAGGGGTGGTGGCTAGCTGTGTGTGTCACCCTGACTGGGTCACAGGAGGTTCAGATTAGATATCATTTCTGGGTGTGTTTGAGGGGGTTTCTGGTGAAATGAGCATTCGAATCAATGGACTCAGGAAGGTAGACCACTCTCCCCAGTGTGGGCAGGCATCATCTCAAGTGCTGAGCAAAACAAGAGAGGAAGCAGGAGGCATATTCCCACTCTTCCCCTGTCTCACTGTTGGTACTGGGACTGCTCATCTTGCCCTCTGCCTTCAGTCCTCCTGTGTCCCCAGCCTTTGGACTTGGGACTTGATGACACCACAGCCTTCCTGGGCTCCAGCTTGCAGATGGCAGATGGGGAAATTCTCAGCCTCCATCCACATGCAGCTGATTCCTCACTTTACACATCCACACACACACACACATGCCATACTGGTTCCAATTCTCTGGGGACCCCTAACTATCCCACATGGTGTGGCAGATCTGTACAGAGAAATCAGGTCCCAAAACCATAGGTTCCATGCTTATGCTCATTACTCCTATCTGTGACCTTTATGGTGAGATGGAGTTGATAGCTTACAGTGAACCATGTTGGATCCATGATTTCTGAAGGAGAAGATTTAGCTTTGGGACCAGGGACCAGGCTTGATTACTCAAGATTTTTGCAGAATTTTATTAAAGTATGAAAAGGGAAAGAGAATGCTTCTGAAATACACATCAGATGTGTGCTCCACTCATTAGTCTTAGAAAAGGGAGTTATATACTTTTAAAATGGGTTAGTACAATAAATCAAAAGAATGTCTCAGGGTTGTAAAGATCTTACTAGACCCACTTTCTATGCAAAGAAATAGAGGAAAACAACAGAATGGGAAAGACTAGAGATCTCTTCAAGAAAATTAGAGATACCAACAGAACATTTCATGCAAAGATGGTCTCGATAAAGGACAGAAATGGTATGGACCTAACAGAAGCAGAAGATATTAAGAAGAGATGGCAAGAATACACAGAAGAACTGTACAAAAAAGATCTTCACGACCCAGATAATCACGATGGTGTGATCACTGACCTAGAGCCAGACATCCTGGAATGTGAAGTCAAGTGGGCCTTAGAAAGCATCACTACAAACAAAGCTAGTGGAGGTGATGGAATTCCAGTTGAGCTATTTCAAGTCCTGAAAGATGATGCTGTGAAAGTGCTGAACTTAATATGCGGGCAAATTTGGAAAACTCAGCAGTGGCCACAGGACTGGAAAAGGTCACTTTTCATTCCAATCCCAAAGAAAGGCAATGCCAAAGAATGCTCAAACTACCGCACAATTGCACTCATCTCACACACTAGTAAAGTAATGCTCAAAATTCTCCAAGCCAGGCTTCAGCAATATGTGAACCGTGAACTTCCTGATGTTCAAGCTGGTTTTAGAAAAGGCAGAGGAACCAGAGATCAAATTGCTAACATCCGCTGGGTCATGGAAAAAGCAAGAGAGTTCCAGAAAGACATCTATTTCTGCTTTATTGACTATGCCAAAGCCTTTGACTGTGTGGATCACAAGAAACTGTGGAAAATTCTGAAAGAGATGGCAATACCAGACCACCTGATCTGCCTCTTGAGAAATTTGTATGCAGGTCAGGAAGCAACAGTTAGAACTGGACATGGAACAACAGACTGGTTCCAAATAGGAAAAGGAGTACATCAAGGCTGTATATTGTCACCCTGCTTACTTAACTTATATGTAGAGTACATCATGAGAAATGCTGGGCTGGAAGAAGCACAAGCTAGAATCAAGATTGCCAGGAGAAATATCAATAACCTCAGATATGCAGATGACACCACCCTTATGGCAGAAAGTGAAGAGGAACTAAAAAGCCTCTTGGTGAAAGTGAAAGTGGAGAGTGAAAAAGTTGGCTTAAAGCTCAACATTCAGAAAACAAAGATCATGGCATCTGGTCCCATCACTTCATGGGAAATAGATGGGGAAACAGTGGAAACAGTGTCAGACTTTATTTTTGGGGGCTCCAAAATCACTGCAGATGGTGACTGCAGCCATGAAATTAGAAGACAGTTACTTCTTGGAAGGAAAGTTATGACCAACCTAGATAGCATATTCAAAAGCAGAGACATTCCTTTGCCCACAAAGGTCCGTCTAGTCAAGGATATGGTTTTTCCAGTGGTCATGTATTGATGTGAGAGCTGGACTGTGAAGAAAGCTAAGCACCGAAGAATTGATGCTTTTGAACTGTGGTGTTGGAGAAGACTCTTGAGAGTCCCTTGGACTGCAAGGAGATCCAACCAGTCCATTCTGAAGCAAATCAGCCCTGGGATTTCTTTGGAAGGAATGATGCTAAAGCTGAAACTCCAGTACTTTGGCCACCTCATGCATAGTGTTGACTCATTGGAAAAGACTCTGATGCTGGCAGGGATTGGGGGCAGAAGGAGAAGGGGACGGTAGAAGATGAGATGGCTAGATGGCATCACTGACTCAATGGACGTGAGTCTCAGTGAACTCCGGGAGTTGGTGATGGACAGGGAGCCCTGGCGTGCTGCAATTCATGGGGTCGCAAAGAGTCAGACACAACTGAGTGACTGAACTGAACTGAACTGAGACCCACTTTCACAACTTACATTTTAAGATGACAGGATTAGAACTTAACAATTGAAAGATCTTACTAGACCCACTCTCATAATATACATTTTAAGATAACAGGATTGGTCAGAAGGTTTCCAGGAAGGAGAAAGTGTCCTCAAGCAGGATACATTGTTGTTATATAATCCTTAGTATAGAGTTTAAACTGAGTTGTTTATTGTGTAATTATCAGTTCCAGGCTTAAAGAAAACAAACAAAAAAAATTGTTTTATATGACTAAGGAATGTAGAGGGAAAAAAAGACATTTGTCATTTCCTCCTCCTTGAGAATTCCAGACCCCCTATCTCCTGTTCCAGAGCCCCAGACCCCTATCTCCTCCTCAGAAACCCCAGAATTCCTATTAACCTGCCCAGGAACTGACTCTCTCAGAATCAGTGAGTATTTGGAGCCCATTGGGATTTCACTGGAGAAAGTAACAGGGATGGTACCTTTGACCACATGACCTGTGCTGGGTGATCACCTAAGGCCTGGGGGTGCAGACCATGTTGCCTTATGCAAAGATATTGCTTACCTCCCACTTCTGATTCACCTTTTGGAACTTTTCATCTCTCCTCTGTTGTCCTTTATTAAAATGCTTATTTAATATTAGCTTTTCATATTCCTAAAAGAATACATAGAGAAGTTCTCACAAATTCACTGAGAATTTTTTTTTTTAAACCAAGGAAGTTTACATTCATATAAAGGTAACCTCTGATCTAATAAAAAGAATAATCTATCTTACGTAATAACTTAAACAGCTTTCAGCAAAGGTTAAAGTGTTATTTCTATACAAGTGCAAAGAAAAATGAATTTTCACATATATTGAAGGTGGTTACTCTATTTGGAATTCTTGTGCTGAAGAAGACTTTTGAGAGTCCCTTGGACAGCAAGGAGAGCAAACCAGTCAATCCCTAAAGGAGATCAACTCTGAATGAATATTCATTCTAAGGACTGATGCTGAAGCTGAAGCTCCAATACTTTGGCCACATGATGCAAAGAGCCAACTCATTGGAAAAGACCCTGATGGTGGGAAAGACTGAGGGCAGGAGAAGGGGACAACAGAGGATGAGATGGTTGGATGGCATCACCAACTCAATGGACAGGAGTTTAAGCAAACTCCAGGAGATAGGCAAGGACAGGGAAGCCTGACGTACTGCAGTCCATGGGGTCACAACGAGACAGACATGACTGAGCAACTGAATAACAATTTGGAATCTTGACTGAAAATACTCAGAAAGCCACACTTTAATAGTGGCAAAATCTGCAGCTGCCACTCATTTATTACCCCTTCCTAGGTACAAATCTGGAGAAGGCAATGGCACCCCACTCCAGTACTCTTGCCTGGAAAATCCCATGGATGGACGAGCCTGGTAGGCTGCAGTCCATGGGGTCGCTAAAAGTCAGACACGACTGAGAGACTTCACTTTCACTTTTCACTTTCATGCATTGGAGAAGGAAATGGCAACCCACTCCAAAGTTCTTGTCTGGAGAATCCCAGGGACAGGGGAGCCTGGTGGGCTGCCGTCTGTGGGGTCACACAGAGTCGGACACGACTGAAGTGATTTAGCAGCAGCAGCAGCAGGTCCAAATCAAAGCAAAGGAGAAAAGGAGAAAAGGGAAGATATACCCATTTGAAGGCAAATGAATAGCAAGGAGAGATAAGAAAGCCTTCCTGAGTGATCAGTGCAAAGAAATTAAGGAAAGCAGCAGAATGGGAAAGGCTAGAGATCTCTTCAAGAAAATTAGAGATACCAAGTGAACATTTCATGCAAAGTTGGGCTCAGTAAAGGACAGAAATGGTAGGGACCTAACAGAAGCAGAAGATATTAAGAAGAGGTAGCAAGAATACACAGAAGAACTATACAAAAAAGATCTTCACGACCCAGATAATTATGATGGTGTGATCACTCAACTAGAGCCAGACATCCTGGAATGTGAAGTCAAGTGGGCCTTAGGAAGCATCAGTATGAACAAAGCTAGTAGAGGTGATGGAATTCCAGTTGAGCTATTTCAAGTCCTGAAAGATGATGCTGTGAAAGTGCTGCACTCAATATGCCAGCAAATTTAGAAAACTCAGCAGTGGCCACAGGACTAGAAAAGGTCAGTTTTCATTCCAATCCCAAAGAAAGGCAATGCCCAAGAATGCTCAAACTACTGCACAATTGCACTCATCTCACTTGCTAGTAAAGTAATGCTCAAAATTATTCAAGCCAGGTTTCAACAGTACATGAACAATGAACTTCCAGATGTTCAAGCTAGATTAGGAAAAGCAGGGGAACCAGAAATCAAATTTCCAACATCCACTGGATCATCAAAAAAGCAAGAGAGTTTCAGAAAGACATCTATTTCTGCTTTATTGACTATGCCAAAGCCTTTGACTGTGTGGATTGCAACAAACTGTGGAATATTCTTCAAAAGATGGGAATACCAGACCATCTGACCTGCCTCTTGAGAAATCTGTATGCAGGTCAGGAAGCAACAGTTAGAACTGGACATGGAACAACAGACTGGTTCCAAATAGGAAAAGGAGTACATCAAGGCTGTATATTGTCACCCTGCTTATTTAACTTATATGCAGAGTGCATCATGAGAAACACTGGGCTGGAAGAAGCACAAGCTGGAATCAAGATTGCTGGGAGAAATATCAATAACCTCAGATATGCAGATGACACCACCCTTATGGCAGGAAGTGAAGAACTAAAGAGCCTATTGATGAAAATGAAAGAGGAGAATGAAAATGTTGGCTTAAAACTCAACATTCAGAAAACTAAGATCATGGCATCTGGGCCCATCACTTCATGGGAAATAGATGGGGAAACAGTGGAAACAGCGGCAGATTTTTTGGGGGCTCCAAAATCACTGCAGATGGTGGCTGCACCCATGAAATAAAAAGACACTTGCTCTTTGGAAGAAAAGTTATGACCAATCTAGACAGCATATTAAAAAGCAGAGACATTACTTAGCCAACTTTGTCTGTCTAGTCAAAGCTATGGTTTTTCCAGTAGTCATGTATGGATGTGAGAGTTGGACTATAAAGAAAGCTGAGAGCCAAAGAATGGATGCTTTTGAACCATGATGTTGGAGAAGACTCTTGAGAGTCCCTTGGACTGCAAGGAGATCCAACTAGTCCATCCTAAAGGAAATCAGTCCTGAATACTCATTGGAAAGACTGATGTTGAAGCTGAAACTCCAATACTTTGGCCACGTGATACGAAGAAGTGACTCATTTGAAAAGACCCTCATGCTGGGAAAGATTGAAGGTGGGAGGAGAAGGGGACGACAATGGATGAGATGTTTGGATGGCATTACTGATTCAGTAGACATGAGTTTGAGTGGACTTCTGGGTGATGGGCAAGAAGGCCTGGCATGCTGCAGTCCATTGGGTCGCAAAGAGTCAGACACGACTGAGCGACTGAACTGAACTGATCTGAGGTCCAAATCAGAACCCAAGTTAGAAACTTGCCTAGACGGGTGAACACCTGGTCCCTTTGGTTGCAGAGGTGCCCCTGCAGGTACCCTGAGGACGCGAGCAGGATGAGCTCCTTTAGAGGCAGAAAGAGAGTAGTGCTGCCTGTGTTTCCACACAAAGGCTTCCTCACCACCTCCAGGGAGAGAACCCAGGGAGCCAGCAGGGCTTGGCTGGGCGCTCAGCAACTGGCTGAGGGCAGGTTACCTAAGAACTTGCTGTTACAGTGGCCACTGACTGACTCACTCCCTTTGTAAGTGAGAAATGTGAAGACTGCTCTCTAACCCCACCTCTGGCTGCTCTAGTGACGCTGATCCACCTCCTGGGGTTCCATTCAGACCCTAAGCTCTGAACAACAGTGGGATCTGTGCTTGGTAAACAGAGTGCAACCCCTCGCAGGAAAGTCAGGAAAGACTAATGGATCTGTATAAATCCCTTTTGTGCTGCGTCTAAAAGGCAGTTGTGCTGTGAGTAAGGAAGCAAATTAGCATCTTTAAGGATGTGTCCTTGGAAGATGATGCCCAATGATGCAGAAACTAGGGTGTGTGCTGGAGAGTGAGCCAGAGGAGGCCTGAGGCGCCTGACCTCAGTGACGGGCTCCCCACCATCCACGGGGGTCCCACCCTCCCCGCTACATGACTTACCCCAACCTGGGGACCCTTGTCTTCACTGAGGATGTCACCACCTCCCTCACCTTCTTGCTGGGAAATCATCTCTGAACTTCCCAGCTAGGGATACTCTGACTCTTCCTGCAGCTAACTGGTGGTACTCCCTGCCCGGCTCCCACTGGAAGAAACAGGGACCTTCCCTCTCCTCATGACAGGCTTGGGATAAGTTTAGAGTCTGTGATCAGGGCTCAGGGCCCCAGCTAAGAGCATTAATCACAACAGGAGGGAGACAGATTTCCTCTTTCTCTTCTTAAAAGAGTAATGGAAAAATAGCAACCTTCTGAAGAATGTGTGTCCTGGCTGAAACAAACACAGAAGCAAAACACTGACTGAGATTTCCATCTTTTTCCTGGTCTTTTGGCTCGTTGGGTAAGGTCATGCAGTGGCTAGTTTCTGGGTGAGGCTGCTGGGCTTTGCAACGTTAGGATCAGAATCAGGATTAAGAAGAAGATGGAAAAAAAAAAAAAGTGCCCTATGAAAAGATGGCATGAATCTGTGCATTTTGTACACACAGAGGAGATGGAAAGAGAGAAGGACAAACAAGATAACTTGAGCTATATGGCTGATAAATGGTGAAGACTTTCCTGGTGTGAGAAATGCCTAAAAAGCACAGTGAGAGCAATACTTGGTGTCATTTTCTCCCCTGTGCTTTAATTACACTCTGCAACTTGCAAACTTTCACTGAAAGTCTTCCAGAGGCAACTACCTTATGTTGGAGACAGTTTGGGAGCAGTGAGGGAAGAGAAACTGCATCCCATCTGAGGAGAAGTATGATGGGACCCTGCAGCTGCGGTTGGGGCGTCAGCCCAGAGGAAGGGCCAATATCCCCTCACTCAGCAGCAATTGCCGGGACCCCAGCTGCCCAAGAGGAGCACAGGAAGTTGACACCTGTAAGCAGAAGGGCCACCCCAAATTCTCCTTGCTATGTCACCCCTTCCTACAATGCCCATTGGAAATACTGTGACACATACTATACAAGCTCAAGTATCTTGACTCCTTTGGGACTACACACATTCAAGAATAATGTGCCATGTGTAGAGCTATCTACTGAAACTAGAAGAAAAAAAAGAAAAACACTTAACAGTGAGAGATGAACCGCAATTAGATTGCTAGATCCTGGTGACCAAGAAACATATTCTAAAAAATAAGACATAAAGAGAAAAATTTGAGACATATAATAGTAAGAAGATATTGAGTCTTGTGCATCTAGTTTAGCAAGCACTTTTCTATTCAGCATATTGTCCAAAGACGTTTACAGTTGCTACACTTCAGTGCATAGTTCTACTATGTAGTTAAATCAACACAGGGAGAGAGGAGGGTATATTGCACTTGTATTTCCAAACTTCCCATGCTGAGTGATGTGGAGTTTCACTTACTTATAATCATGACTTGTGGAACCATTATCTTAATTATGGTAGATAAATTGATCTACAGTAGATAGATCTACACATGGCATATTATTCTTGAATGTGTGTAGAACCATTATCTTAATATGCATTTTGTAAATGAAGACAATCTAAGTGACTTGTTCAAGTTCACACAGCAAGTGTGAAGTGAAAGTCCCTCAGTCGTGTCTGACTCTTTGCCACCCCATGGACTGCAGCCTGCCAGGATCCTCTGGCCATGAAATTTTCCAGGCAAGGATACTGGAATGGCTTGCCATGCCCTCCTCCAGGGGATCTCCCCAACCCAGGGATCAAACCTAGGTCTCCTGCATTGCTGGCAGACTCGTTAGTGTCTCAGTCACTAGAGACTAAGCCATTATCAAAGAGATCTGATAGAGGCTGCCACAGAAACCAAAGGCTCCGTCAGTGAACTTCAAGTGGAAAAAAAGTTCGCTCATTAGGAAAGCAAAACCCTGGGACTACCCAGCCAGTGCAGTAGTAAGACTCCACACTCCCACTGCAGGGGGCACAGCTTGGATCCCTGGTTGGGGAACTAAGATCCCACATGCTTTGCAGCTCACTCATCCAAAAAAATAAAAGACAAAAACAAAATATTTGCTAATATAGACAAAGGACATTAAAATTTTCCCAAATGCTTAATATTCATGTTACCTTAATTGACATATGTATAGTGAAAATTAACTGAAGAAATCACACAGCAAAAATAGTAGCAAAACTCTATAGATTAGTCTTCTTTGTTGGCTTTCTGGTCCTGTGATCTTCTCCAGACTACATTTTCCCCGAAATGCTTATTTTCCGTGCAGAAAATCCATTATCTACTTAAACAGGACCTTAATGAACCTGGCTTCCATAGGTCTATCTATTATACTGTACACATACATTAACTACTTGAAGCAGAGAATCCCATCCCTGTCTTGGCTATGACAGGCTTTCTTAGAAGATGCTAACTGGATACACAAGCAGTTAGAATGCTTCCTGGTTCTGGTTTTGCAGGTGGATATTTTAGTGGAATCAATGTGTTTGGTTTTGTAACGTCATTAGACTTTGCTGCAAATTTCTGTATCAAAAAGTTATTTTCCCAACATCCAAATTCATATAGTTACTATATTAAACTTTTCATAAAAATTGATTAGTCAGTTAACTTATGGAGTGGCAGATAAGACATCTTTATCTTCTGAGGAGTAAAATGTACCATGTGCTTCCAAAACTTTTCCCACTCTGTAAGTCAAACCATTATGCTGTACACCTTAAACTTATACAGTGATGCATGTCAATTATATCTCAATAAAAATAGGAAAAAAATCCCAACTTCAAATGAAGAACACTGTATGATACCCATCAATAAGTAATATAGTCAAAAAAGAAAACAAATCTACTTCAAGTTATAATTCAACCTTGTATGTTGCATATTTAAGGAATTATGTAAACATATAAAGATGCTTCTGCACTAATTAATATATATATATATATATATATATGTATGTACACTTCTTGAATGTATATAGTAATATTTACATATAATGAGAGTGCATATGTGTACAAAGAAAGAGAGAGAAACTAACGTCAAATTAGAGTTTAGATTATCCCTCCGAAGTTCATTTTATCCTATCCTCAAAATCTCAGAAGAGATTTCTCTCCATTTTTCTGATGTGGTAAAGCAAATAAGCATGATCCTATGACCTCCGACTCTGTGATGCACTCAGTCATGTGCGACTCTTTGCGACCCCATGGACGGTAGCCCACCTGGCTCGTCTGTCCATGGGATTCTCCAGGCAAGAATGCTGGAGTGGGTTGCCACGTCCTCCTCCAGGGGATCTTCCCGATCCAGGGATCAAATCCAAGACTCTGGCAACTCCTGCATTGGCAGGCAGTTCTACCACTAGGGCCTCCAACACCACCCTACCACTCTTTTCTGAAAGGGGTCATGTTTCCTTTCTAATTTGTAATTAAAAGGAAACAGCCCTGAAGGAGGACCACATACTCTGAATCCTGGCTATGATCAACATGATGAGATTACAAATACAGAGACTCAAGCTTCTGCTGCTAAGTCACCACATCCCTGAAGGGTGGCCACATGCCTGCCAGGCTTCCTTCCATCCTCAGTACTTGTGTCCACGTGAGCAGTTCAGCCTGGCTAGTCCCGGGGCTGATCTCACCTGGAACGCTGCTCAGCTCTATGACCTCCCTCTCGGTTCTGTAAGGAAACAGGACAAAGCTGCTGCATGCTCTAAGGTCCCCAAATGCGTCCAACCTGTCATGTGTGACTGGGGCTTGCAAGCCTAGCCAGTGGTTTGGGTTCTGCAGCTCTTTCGGTCTCCCTCGTATTTTTGCTCAAAACTGCTGAAGGGCAGAGCTCCACTGGTCCCTCCAGGTCAGTTGCCTCTCAGCAATCGTGGATGAGGCTGTGTTCCTTCCCGCTGAGCCTGCAAGGTCCCGTGTGCACCGTGCCAGGCAGCTGACATCCTCTGCTGTGTCATGAAGTGGCCACTTGGAATCCCCCTTTCCACCAACCCCACAGTCTCATAGATCGAAGGAACTGGGCTCTGAACAGAGTTGCCGAGTGACAATCCTGCAGTCTTCAAACCTTTGTCAGTGAATCTCAGTTTTTGTAAAATGTTCCCTCTGAAGTCAGACCTGACTGGATGTCAGAGGCGAGTGAGGAACCACAGCGACACAGGCTTCCTGACTCAGAGGAACACGCTGTCATCTCCAAAGCCCACAGCTAACCCCAGCAAAGGAAGGGCTGGTGGTGCTGGCTTCAGAGTGCTCCTGCGTCAGGGAACAGCAGATTACTGAAAAGGCAGGACCCAGCGAGAGCTTCCCATCCTGAGTCTCCAGATCTTTTCAGCTTTCCCAGTACTTTTCGTATCGCTTCAGTGGCTAATAAAAAAGGTACAGGGGACCTTGAAGTAAAGCAGAGAGGAGAGTCTGGTTTCCCTGTTTGGGGCTGCTGAGGGGGAGATGGGGGATTTTTCACCACTTCCTGAAACTTCTACCTCAGACCTTGTATTTCTTCAGGAGGAAGAAGGGCAAGGTCAGTGGAAGCAAACAATCAGACAATTGCCAGGGAACAATTGTGTTTAGAAGGTGAGTAACCTCCCCTTCTACTTCCAGCTTCTTGTTTAAGTTGAAAGGATAGAGTACAAGGTGGTCCTTATTTTGTGAGAGTTTACAAGTCTATTGTATAAACTGAAGACAGATGTATCTGGAAGATCCTGGTTTGTTGCCTCAAAGAACTGAAAGTGGCATCTATGGATAGGAGATGGTTTGATGGAGGTTCAGAAGCCCTGAGATGAGACAGAGGAGGAGGAACCGCAAAGCATGCAGGTGTCTGCTGAGCCCGGGGAAGATGCCTTTGCCCGAGAGGGTCCAAGTCAGAACAAGCTGACCGACCAGCCGCGTGACTGAGTTCTGGCACTCAGTCACCAGTCACCTGAGGATCTCCCTTCTGTAAAGGATGATAGAGAAGATGTGTGCAGACCCACCTCATGTCACCCTAACAACACACGCAAGACATCAACGCTGTTTCCACAGAGAAGATAAAGGAAGCATGAAAGTTTGACCAGGAGGCACCGTCATAGGTAAATGAAGGTTCTGATTCACCAGCTCTGCTCGGACACATCATATTCAATACATATCTGTGACATGACAGTCCCCTAAATTCACAGCTCCTGGAGATAATACAGGAGTTTGTGCATGTTAGATGTTGAGTGAACTGCACTCATGTTACTTTAGTAACACAACTGAGTGTTTGTGTAGCAAAAAACCCAATTATCACCTAACACGCATGTAGCATTTGCACTCTGAAGAGTATTTTGCAGGCTTCATCTCATGGAATCCTCACAACAGTTAACAAGATTGAATCACTCTTACCCCCACATTACAGATGAAGCAACAGAGGTGCTGACTGATTCAATAACTGGGCAGTGTCTCCCTTTCTACAGTTAGTAATGGAGCCAAATAGCTGGGGTCAAGTGAAAGGTTTTTTTTTTTAAATAATAATAGGGTGGAGCCCAAGTTCTGGATCAGAGCATCCAGAATTGCGTTTTAGTTTTCTCGCCTTGGAATCCAGCCTTTCTGCCCCCTGAGGCCACACAGTTCAATGGTCACTCTGCCTCTGGGCCTCTGTTCCAGATAGCGTTCTGTGTGTGTGTGTGTGTGTGTGTGTGTGTGTGTTCAGTCACTCTGTCGTGCCCAACTCTTCTCAACTCCACGGACTATAGCCCGCCAGGCTCCTCTGCCCATGACTTTTCCAGGCAAGAATACTGGCGAGGGTTGGCATTTCCATCTTTAGGGGATCTTCCTGACCCAGGGATTGAACTTATGTGTCTTGCCTCTCCTGCACTGGCAGGTAGGTTCTCTACCACTAGCACCACTCTGGTTCAATCAACAGATTCCACTATCTCATTATAAATCACAACTAGCCTCTGTCTGGCAGGAAAGTTGGTTGGGAAGTGAAACCGTGATTAATAACTATTTTCGTCTGGTTAATAAGAGGAAAATTCTGGTCTTAAATACAAAGTTTAAATGCTTAAAAAATATTAAATCACAAGCTCCTTTTTATAATGAATATTTTTTTCTCTCCATAATGTCAGGCATTTTGCAGATAAAGAAAAGATTTTCCACTGTTGGCTGGATAATTTGATAATACACTTTCCACATAACGAGGGATTTTCAGCTCATTTCTAATCAAGAGAGCATTACTTTATCAAGTCACAATAGAAACTCTTATGTCAGCTTTTGCCAATGATCACTCAGATCTTTATACTTAAAGATCCCCCCGTGATAGCATACAATGCTGCAATTAAATGGAATCTTCTTAAACAGGGGGAAACAGTGCAGTTCTATAAGTCCCTGTCCCCAGCGACTGAAGGGTCATCCATTGTAGGACGCATGCCCCAGGGGCTCCAAGATCTTACATCTTTCCCACTGAGCCACCCAAGTCTGCTATTTATCAAAGAAACCTAATGAAGTTAGGGACCCATTGGCCTAGTTCCTCGGAGGAGCTCCAGAGACTCCTGCACAAACGGAATTGGAATGGAGCTGGCTGGCGTTTATCAGAGCGTGATGATCACCTGACAGTCGTATCAGACTCCCTGTGGCTCACACACCCAGAGGCCGTTCACTGAGCAGGGGCTGCCAGGGAGTGGAGAGGGAGGGCCCTGTGGTGCCCCAGGAGTGCGGGCAGGATCTCTGCTGTGACTGGCACTTCAGTTATGATGACAAAGTTGATGTGCTTTGGGAACGCACTGCCTGTTTCAAAGAAGGCAACAAAAGGCTTTGCAAAGCCTACCTTCTCTCCAGTTACGATAAACCACCAATGTGCAAGGCAAGTGGTGAGCACACACAGTCTCTATGCAGCTCTCTCTGCCGTTTGTGGGCAAGAAAGGACGAAAATCACATTTTCACTCACTCTGTGTTTGAGCATTTTTCGACACATAAAAACACTATAGGAAATGCCCCGAAGGATAAGACAATGAGTATCAGGTTGGGCATCCTCTGGGGTGTGCAATCTGGTGTTTTCATGTCCTTTTCACTTGGGAGGTTCACAGATTTTTTAAAATCTCATCCAAACTCTGTACCTTATCAGCATGTAATAAAAGGTTCCTGCCATTTGATTGACTCATTTCAAAGTTAAGAAAAGAGTTCCATCAATGCCTCTAAAACCGTCCACTAGTGACAGGTGCTAGAAATGACGGGAAATGTTCAGCAGTGTTTGCTACTCAGTGCTACCCTGTAAATGCCCGCGTGTGGTTCCCACTGCACACTTAGGGTGTCTGTCACAGACGCTTGTGCAGATTTAAGTGGGCACAGGTGACCGTGTTGAGCTCTGGAAGTCACGGAGATCATACAATACTTCAGAGAGGGGCCCAGAAGAATGGGTGCCGCCACAGGGCAGCTCTGATCTGAGCTTCAGTTTCACATAAAATGGAGTTGATGGGTCTTACCACTCAAGACGCTTGTAAGGAGTATACAGTCTCATCTATTTAGCAACATGAAGCTTTTGGGTGTGCTGTGGGTGAATCCCAGACAGTCTTAACCAAGTGGAGGTGGTCAGACCACTCAGGGGCACCTCCTGCACTCAAGAACCCTCTAGGCAGGGACAAGGGTCAGCCAAGTACTGCCACTGGGCTGAATCCCATTGGCCAGGTTTGCCCAACTCTTGACAGTGGTTTTTACATTTCTAAACGGTTGGAAAAAACACAAAAACATCAGAAGCAGAATGATACGTTGTGACATGTGATTATATAAAAATTAAATGTCCATGTCCATAAACAAAGTTTAAAGGTGCCCCAGCGAGGTCATGTGATGACGTCTCCACCACACCTGTGGAGCCGAGAAACAGGGTGGAGTGATGGGGCCGCCAAGGATACACAGAATCTAGGTCCAGGAACCAAGGGCACCGAGGGCAGTGGGAAGGTTGGAAGGAAAAACGTTCTTGAGACCACACTAACCCCAAAGACAGAGCCTGCTCTGCCAGGACAGAGTTTGGTGTTTTGCAGGGGAGGCAGGGCAGGAAGGGAGGAAGAGAGAACTGTTTCCCACCGCCTGGTGCCTGTAGTCAGGGGCAGTGAGCCCGCCCTGAGGTCCTGGGACCCTCTGCGATGCTGGGGTTATATCCTTGCTGAAACACCGGAGGGCCTTGTCCTTCCTGCCTTGTGTTTCAGAGGAGATTCCTACTGGGATGTCAATCCGATACAGTTTTGAAACACAGGATAGAGGTTAAGACTGAGGAATGCTTACTATGGGCTCCTTCCTGCATCTCACTCAGCCCCACTGGCCACCAGAGAAGGGAGACACTCTTCATGTCTGCAGGCATTGACGAGCCGCAGAACATCACATAACCTTCCCTGTGTATATAACTGACAAGAGACAGAATTAGGGCTGAAATTCAGGTCTCTCTGATCAGAAAAAGATGGGTTTTTAGCCACAAAATTGGAAGAAGTCTTGGAGGTAAACTTGTCATTCCTTCTTAATTTTTTTAGAAAAGGAAATTGAAACCAAAAAATAAAAAGTTAAACGCTGGCTCAAGGTCAGGCAGTTTTGGGCTCAAAGAGAAAGGACAGAACTTGAGCTGAATAAGTTCATGCAGTGTGTTACTACGATTCTATCCAGTCCCTTAGGGATCACCAAATGGCATCTTTAAAAAGAAAAAGTGAGGTACAGTTGCTTTACAATGCTGTTAATTTCAAGTGTACAGCAAAGTGAGGCAACTACACACACACGTGCCTATTACACACATACACACAGGTATTCTTTTCAGATGCTTTTGTACCTCAAATGGTACCTTTTGATACATACTTAAATTTAAAATGTCCGAAACTGGCATATGCTCCTTCTCACTGAAACAACAGCAATAAAAATGACTTCCACTGAGCCGATAAAATCTGCAGTGTACTATAAGGAAAACACGACTGACATCATTTTTACTGATGCTGAAATCAGTAGCAAGCCATGACAGTTTTTAGCTGCAATGAAACAAACACATTTTATTTGTTTTTACCTATTTCTTATGAAATGTATTACTGCATGTTTTCTTTCCTGTAGAAATTAATCCTCTGACCTTTATGTTTAAAAACTGTATAATGGCTTGCTAACTCAAGACTCCATCAGTTTCTATCTCTTGCATTTAAATATTCAGTAACTATAGTACACCATGTGCCTCTAAAAGTAATTTCTTTATGGCGGCATTGTGCATTTTGACTATCCATTATATATCTGAATACGGCTTTGCTCAACTAAGCAATTTTCTTTAATGTCAACCTTGATGAACAAGTAAGCATTAAGGCAACATTTGAACACTAAAGTAATACATGGGTAAACAAATCTAAATAAACTAAGCCGGGGAAGGCATCATAATTAGTTTCAGTGCCTGCTTTGAGTAAATTTTCTTCCAAAATTCCATATGTGTTCTTTAATTGTTACTTTACCAGAATTCATCTAAGAAGCATCCTGCAATTAGCTATAACAGATTTTCCAGTACTAAAGTTTGGTAGATAAAATTCGGCAGAGTTTAATGGATTTATATGAATACAAAAGAAATTTTATTTTTTAAGTCAATTTTGACCTGCTAATGTTTTCAGAGTTCTCTTTACAAGTCTTTGAGACTGTAGTATAGTTTATTAGACATTAATAAATGAAATTCAAGGTAATATCAAGACTTGAAAAAATATAATCCAAATTGATGAACGGTTTTGATTCTCAAGATCTGATAAAATTAACATTTGGATATTTTAAATTTATTTTACCCAAGTTACTTTGATCTTTATCCTTCCAAATAACTTTGATTTTATGAAATATTATTTAAAACTACATAAGTTTGGTGTCATTTAAATCAAGATAAACTAATCTCTTTTAAAGTAAATGTTTTCATGAAATAAATTTCATGGAAAAAATTTAAAAACAAAATGTAGCATAAAATGGTAAATATTTTTAACTTGTGTTGATCAGCAGGACTAATTAGTACAACTAATATTACTAAGCTCAGCAGTTTGGGGAACATTTTGGGGGAAGGAAGAGTGTTGAAGCAGAGCTGAGTATGGGAAAATTTAAAAAAGAACATTAGTAAGTATGTAATTTCTTTCTTGTTTCCTTTATAAATGTTCTATCAGTAACAGATCTATTCTTATGTGAATTTAAAAGAACTTTAAATTGTATTATACTATAAGCTACATTTTGGAGAAGGCAATGGCACCCCACTCCAGTACTCTTGCCTGGAAAATCCCATGGAAGGAGGAGCCTGGAAGGCTGTAGTCCATGGGGTCGCTGAGGGTCGGACACGACTGAGCGACTTCACCTTCCCTTTTCACTTTCATGCATTGGAGGAGGAAATGGCAACCCACTCCAGTGTTCTTGCCTGGAGAATCCCAGGGATAGGGGAGCCTGGTGGGCTGCCGTCTATGGGGTCGCACAGAGTCGGACACGACTGAAATGACTTAGCATAAGCTATATTTTAAAATTTAAGTATTCAAATTATTATATAACTTTTAGAAATGAGTATAGCAATTTTAGAGGGAAAAAAACTTTTAAGAACTAACTGAAACATTTGATATGTTTGAGAGAAGTTAGAAAAACAGTTTTGTACAAAATGGGTTTTTGTCAATGCATAAAAGTAGAAGGGATGGAACACAGAAAATGTATTCATGAAACCACAGAAGTCTTAAACTGCACCCAATGGGCTGAGAACACACAGATATTCAGGTGGGTGATTCAGCTGGAGACCCCTGCGGGCAGAGCATGACCTCTGAAAGAGCAGCTCCCTGAGAGCCTATCCAAGAAATAAATCTCTACCTTGATCTTCCACAACCCCCACTAATCTGTGCAAAGCCCTAAGCCCTAATCTAAATATAAAATTACACACACATATGAGATACTGTAAGATGTTACAAAAAACCCAGAAGAACCTTTTGGCAAACCCAATATTTACTGAACGTGTAAACTGTAATTGTTATTTGTGCAAGTTGTTGATTTTTGCACTCATTATTGAAACAAACTTTGTAATTCTATTATTACGCACACCTTCATACCCACTGTCTCTACTTCATTCATGTGTACCTCGTTTACTAACTAGATTTCAAATATTTATTGCATTCCTAATGATGATGTCATAGGGCAGTGCTATCTATCAGAAATATAACACAAGCTCCTTATTATTTTAAATTTGAGGCTGTCTCATTGGAAAGTAAATGCAACAATGACAAGTGAAGTTAACTTTAATAACATTTTATTTAACCTAGTGTATCCAAAATATGATTGCTGCATTATGTTATCAATATAAAAAGTCTACACTCTCATGCTTGGCACAAGGACCTTTCATAGATCAGACACCACCAACCTCCCCACCGTCATCTTTTACTTCTTTCCTCTCTGTTTACTGGGACTTTGTACCATGTGCTTCTCTTCACACAGTGCTGAGTTCTCTACACAGCTTTCCCCTTGTGCTGTTGGCTTCGGTTAGATCACATGTTCATCCTTTTCAGAACCGTGCCAAACTGACCCTCTGTTGCCCAGGTCAACTATGCTGCCACCCATGAAGGCTTCGTACCTTGTCCACTTAACAGCACTTATTGAAAGTCAAGTTTGTTCACTCTTTCCCAGGTGTAGGGGTGAAGACAGTGAAAAAGAAACCCCCTGCCCTCCTTGGACTTAATTTCTCTCCAAAGTCCATAATATAAAAAGATTCTGACACACCAACCACTTTCTATTATGGGTTCTAGCCACTTTATGCATGACTTAGCCTCACTTCTGAATGAAGAGATCAGTTAGAACAGATTTTTGTCTGATCAATCTTTCTACCATGAAGTTACCTCAGTGGGCACATATCAACTGTTCAATAAATATTGGATAGAGACAAAAACATCAGTGATAATTACACAATTATTTAAAGAAACTTCCCAACAGATTTCACTAAATCAAGCTTCCAACTTGCTTATTCTTTCCTATGCAAATAAATTGGTAGAATATTTACAGCCAAGTTTTTTGTTTGTTCCTGATATTTATGTGTTGAGTTTCTGAAATTTCCATCTCTTTATTTTATCCCCTTTTTCTTTGGCTCACAATCCAATTTGCTTGAGTAACTTCATTCATAAGGCAAATCAACTAAATCTCAGTTTAATAAAAAATGCTCATTATGTATGATTCTCTCATTACTGACATCAAATACTTGAATGCAATTGTCTGCATGTTTTTACATAAATTATGTTTCATGAAATACATTAGATTTTGTGTCCCTTCCTGCATAATGTAATAATCAACATCCTTCATTTGAATATCATAGTTTAATACCGCCAAAGAAGTAGATAATATTTTCAAATAAAAGCAAAAGCAATGTGTTATGCTTAAAATATCACCTCTCAGGAGCAGATTTATCAAGAGCAGTTCATCATGCAAATCATTTTAGTCAGTGAGCAGCTATGGTTTGAAAGGATGAGTACAAAGGATATGCATGTGCTTTTAATAAGAAAGAAGCTGTTCTGTTTAATATGGAACACTGGGCAAAGGTAACAGAGGCTATATCAGCCTCTTCTACAGGAATGGTGGGAATGTTCTATATCTACTGGGCAGTGCAGTAGCTGCTGGGCACACAGCTTGTCAACACCTGAAAGATAATTAATGTGACTGAGAAATTTTAAATTAAATTTAAATCTAAATAATCAATGTGTCCAGTGGTTTCCATATTGGACAGCATAGTGTAACTTAGACACCACGTTATAACATATATGTTATATATATGTTATGCATATCTCAAGGCATTTTCAAAAAAAAGGCTTAAGGATCAGCAGTTCTCCCTAGAGCACTTGTGCTGTGGCTATGGGAAGAAGTGGAGATCTATATATAAGAAGCCCGTAAGGGGACAAGCATCTAAGGTGCCCATGGAAGCCCCTGGTGCCCCAGCCTTGATATTCATGAGGTTCTCTAATCTCCTCCCCTGAAGTGTGGGCTGGGCCAAGGACCTCATTTCTACTAACAAGGATATGGCCAACATGATGAAAATCACTTTCAAGATTCACTTCAGTTCAGTCACTCAGTCGTGTCTGACACTTTGTGACCCCATGAACCACAGCACACCAGGCCTCCCCGTCCATCACCAACTCCCAGAGTTTACCCAAACTCATGTCCATTGAGTCGGTGATGCCATCCAACCATCTCATCCTCCGTCATCCCCTTCTACCCCCTCTCTCAATCTTTCCTAGCATCAGGGTCTTTTCAAATGAGTCAACTCTTCACATGAGGTGGCCAAAGTATTGGAGTTTCAGCTTCAACATCATTCCTTCCAATGAACACCCAGGACTGATCTCCTTTAGGATGAACTGGTTGGATCTCCTTGCAGTCCAAGGGACCCTCAAGAGTCTTCTCCAACACCACATTCAAAAGCATCAATTCTTTAGTGCTCAGCTTTCTTTATAGTCCAACTCTCTCATCCATACATGACTACTGGAAAAACAACAGTCTTGACTAGACAGAACTTTGTTGACAAAGTAATGTCTCTGCTTTTGAATATGCTGTCTAGATTGGTCATAACTTTCCTTCAAAGGAGCAAGCGTCTTTTAATTTCATGGCTGCAATCACCATCTGCAATGATTTTGGAGCCCAGAAACATAAAATCTGCCACTGTTTCCACTGTTTCCCCATCTATTTCCGATAAAGTGATGGGACCGGATGCCATGGTCTTCGTTTTCTGAATGTTGAGCTTTAAGCCAACTTTTTCACTCTCCTCTTTCACTTTCATCAAGAGGTTCTTTAGTTTTTCTTCACGTTCTGCCATAAGGGTGGTGTCATCTGCATATCTGAGGTTCTTGATATTTCTCTGAGCAATCTTGATTCCAGCTTGTGCTTCTTCCAGCCCAGCGTTTCTCATGATGTGCTCTGCATATAAGTTAAATAAGCAGGGTGACAATATACAACCTTGACATACTCCTTTTCCTGTTTGGAACCAGTCTGTTGTTCCATGTCCAGTTCTGACTACTGATTCCTGACCTGCATACAAATTTCTCAAGAGGCAGATCAGGTGGTCTGGTATTCCCATCTCTTTCAGAATTTTCCACAGCTTATTGTGATCCACACAGTCAAAGGCTTTGGCATAGTCAATAAAGCAGAAATAGATATTTTTCTGGAACTCTCTTGCTTTTTCCCTGATCCAGCGGATGTTGGCAATTTGATCTCTGGTTCCTCTGCCTTTTCTAACACCAACTTCAACATCTGGAAGTTCACGGTTCATGTATTGCTAAAGCCTGGCTTGGAGAATTTTGAGCATTACTTTACTAGCCTGTGAGATGAGTGCAATTGTGTGGTAGTTTGAGCATTCTTTGGCATTGCCTTTCTTTGGGATTGGAATGAAAAGTGACCTTTTCCAGTCCTGTGGCCACTGCTGAGCTTTCCAAATTTGCTGGCATATTGAGTGCAACACTTTCACAGCATCATCTTTCAGGATTTGAATAGCTCAACTAGAATTCCATCACCTCCATAGCTTTGTTCATAGTGATGCTTCCTAAGGCCCACTTGACTTCACATTCCAGGATGTCTGGCTCTAGCTGAGTGATCACACCATTGTGATTATCTGGGGCATGGAGATCTTTTTTGTACAGCTCTTCTGTGTATTCTTGCCACCTCTTCTTATTATCTTCTGCTTCTGTTAGGTCCCTACCATTTCTGTCCTTTATTGAATGTTCCCTTTCAAGATTAGGTTGTTTAAAAACAAAACACAATAACAACAACAACAAAATACTATGGTTTCCACTTCTCTCTTGCATCAGTTGCCCTGTGTGTGTGTTAGTCACTCCTTAGCAACTCCATGGACTACAACTCACAAGGCTTCTCTGTCCATGGAATTCTTCAGGTAAGAATACTTGAGTCAGTTGCCATTCCTTTCTCCAGGTGATCTTCCCCACCCAGGGATTTAACCAGGGTCTCCTGCATGGCAGGCAGATTCTGTACCATCTGAGCTACAAGGGAATCCCAGTTGCCTCGGGAGAAGTCAACTGCTCTGGTATGACACAACCCTTTGTAGATGCCCAGCTGTGGGAGCCTGGATCCCACCTTCCCCCTTCCTCAAGTTCAGACTGCAGTCCTGGTGACAGGCTATGCAGATTCCTGAGGGCCACTGAGCCGGAGGGACTGGTAAAGAAAAATCAGTGACACTTCTGAAAGCTCAGTAAGACTTTCCCTGGGGGGTGGCAGGGGCCATCAGCACAGGTACAGGAAACACTGCAATGTGATTTTATAGTGAGGGTGGGAAGAGGTTGGGCTCAACTCTGAAGACAGTGCCAGCAGGCTGGAATCTACGGCAGTGCAGGGTGGGGGTCAGGGGACAGAAAGTCACTAAGAGAAAACATCAGGGGCGGGTGCTCTGGGTAGAATGACTTCAGCAGGATTGTCACCAAGTGCAGGCCAGGTGGCCAGCCATCACCTGGGCAGGTGGGGGATGAGGCGCCCAACCAGATAACTGAAGGTGATCAGATATCCAGGATAGGGGCACCAATGGGCCAACGGGCCTGGGAGAAGGTCCAGGAGCCTGACTGGAGTTCAGTGGATCAAAGAATGGTACTCAGCAGCCAGCTCTGCTACATTTAGGTTCCTGACCTACAGAAACTACAAGATAATATGTCTTTACTGTTTTCAAACTGTTGCTGTGTTTTAGGGTAACTGCTTGTTGTTGCTGCTCACTTGCTGACTCATGTCTGACTCTTTGCAATCCCATGGAATGGAGCATGCAATGCTTTCCATCTCCTGGAGCTTGCTCAAACTCATGTCCACTGAGTCAGTGATGCTATCCAACCATCTCTCATCCTCTGGTGGTCCCTTTGCCTCCTGCTTTCAGTTTTTCCAGCATCAGGGTGTTTTCCAATGAGTCGGCTCTTCACATCAGGTGGCCAAAGTATTGTAGCTTTGGCCTCAGCATCCAATTAATATTCAGGATTGATTTCCTTTAGGATTGACTGGTTTGTTCTCCTTGCAGTCTTGCAGAGTCTCCTTGCTCTCCTTGAAGACTCTCAAGAGTCTTCAACACCACGGTTCAAAAGCATCAGTTTTTTGGTGCTCAGCCTTCTTTATGAGATCTACAGTGGAGGTGGTAAGTATTCTGTGCAACAAACAAATGGCTGCTATACTTAGCAAATAAAACCACAGAGCAATCGGTTACATTTGAATTTCACAAAAACAGTTAATAAATTCTTAGTACAAGTATGTCCCTTGCACTATTTGGGACACACAACACCCCCCCCCCAAAAAAAAACCACGCTCTTTGTCTGAAATTTAAACTTACGTGGGAATTGTATGTTGTATCTGATAAGCCTCAACAAATATTCAGTGCTCAGAGCATGATCTCTGCCCTTGAAGTGTGGCTTAACAGAGGGAGAGCCAGATGCACAGAAACACAGGTTTAATTTAATGTGGGCAGGATTGAAATAGAGATGAGAAGGGGACATTACCAGAGCACAGAAGTGGGGTTCTAAGTTCAATCCAGAGAGAAAGGTGAGTGTTCTTGGTACAAGGAAAAAAATGTTAGCCTCTTGGGGTTTGCAAAATAGGAGGAAGACAAACTTACCACAGAGATAACAATGAGACTCCACACCAAAGCTTCACTGAACATATAACCTTCTTGAAATCTAGACAAGCTGAATGCCATTTTTTAGAGTCAAAATTATGTTACGTATAGTGGGGGAATTTCTGAATTTCTCAAATGATTCAGGACTCTTATCAGACATTTTTTTTTCATTATGACAAAAAGAATCAGCTGGGTTTAATTTTTTTTTTTTTTTAATGAAATTCATTCACTCCCATAACTGAAAAGCCAGTGGTAAGACTGGCTTGAAGGACAATCTGACCATCTTGTGGGCCTTCCCTTCTTCTTGGAGTCTCCATCTAGTTTCTCGTGATTTCAAAATGGCAGCTACTCTTCTAGACCTCAGGACACTTGGCTCAGAGGATCACAGAGCATCTTCATTCTCAACCCCAGACTTGAAGACCCTGGGCCTCACAATGAGCAGAAGCATAGCAGGGTATGTGTCTACTCCCGGACCGATCACGGAGGCCAATCACCTAAGCCATGGCTTAGGCACAGATCATATGCACAGTCCTGAACCAAACAGTGTCAAGGGGCAGGGCTGAGGGCAGCGCAAAACCTGGGCCCAGAGGTGAACCATCTGAGCCTATGAAAGGATCAGAGCTGAAGGGAAGAAAGGCCCAGACGTGCCCACCACAGAGGGCCCCTGTGGACCCCGGCCCCGAGCCTCTGCCCACACTGTCTGCCTTGAAAGCTAGGTGTGCAAGATGAAAAGAAGCAATTCTGACCCAAGAATCCAGGCAGAAAAGCTCATCATTTTTACATATTGTCAACCACAGGGCAAAGGAATTAATGGTCCTGTTCTTCTCCACTGAAATGAAGTCCCGGAGAGTAGGTCACGTGCCTAAGGTCTCAGACCTAAAGTCAGAAGTAAAGAAGAAACTTCTTCAGGTACCATGTATCCAAAGTCCAGAGAAAAAAAGACACTTCTATCCAGGGGGCACCGCTTCTTGTAGCTGTGCCTTTCTTATCGTGTACATAATGGATTTTGAAGGTTATTATATCTTTGAGAACCTATGGGTAGATACAGATATAAGGAATTTAAAAATTCCCCTCCTTTCAAAAAAGATGCTCTTATGTTCTACGTGGAACTTGGCCAGTTTATATGATTCCTGAAGCCCCTTTCATAATAGTTAGGAGTAATTGTAAGTGAGATTGTAGGAATGGAATGAAGTAGGCCCAGGCTGACATGCTCAGAGGAAGGAGGGACCAGAGAAGTGAGCAGGCTGGTGGAAGGGAAGGGAAAGGAGTAGGGGGAGTGGGAGACAGACACTGTCCAAATGTTTGAGTGCCAAACAAACCACATGCTCAAAAACTATTCAGATAAGATACTGACAGCAGCGAACACGAGAAACCTCAGACACGCTCTGACGTTCTTACAGATCTGATGTCCATTCCTTAATTTAATACTGAGGTCCTTTAAATTATTATTGATGGCTCCTTGAGATACTAATTGAATTAGAATCACTTATCTCACTCTTCTCCATTTAAGTTATTATATTCCTTTTTAAGTGAACCCTGGGTGTCTTTCACTGACTTTTACTTTCAGAGATAAATTCTGCCAAGAATAATATTATCTGAGGACTAGTGTAAGACCTTGACCATCAAGAAAGATCACTGCCGAAAAGTGATTTTTAATTACTTCTTACCGAGGAGGATTTAGCTCAAGTCACAAAGGTGATATCACAATGTCAGCCAATTAAATAAAACCATTTATATTTAATTGCCTCCACAGCATGGCCACATTCTTAGGAAAGTGACTCTCCTATTGTTTGGGTTAAAGTTATCTTTGCCACTTTCTCCTGAGGACTTTTTAACAGTGCAAGCTGGAGTTTGATCTTCCTGCTCCTTACTGGGGATCTATTTTACTTTTAAGTGGAATACATTCAGTTAACTAACAACTATCCTGAGATAACAAAATGTATCCAAGCTACAAATATATATTGTCCATAAAATGATGCAGAGACAGTTGATAGAAATCCAATAAATAAATACGAGCACTATAAAAACACCACTCATATTTGTTTGGGAGGCATATTAGGAGGCTAAATATTATAAAATCATCAGATAATTATCACAGAATTATTTATGACAGCAAAGACTTGAAATCAGACAAATCTAATATTAATGAAAAAGCAATTCAGTTATTAGCACCTTTATCAAAGGGAAGAATTTTCTTATCAAAGATTGTGTTACATGGAAAAATAATTGTGAAAAGTATTAAGTGAATGAGGGCAATGTATCATTCAATTGAAGTATAATTCCACTTAAGTGATTTATATCCTTGTCCATTCTGGGATCTTGACAGCCCCATTTTAAACTTGCTTACAGCTATTAAACAAAGAAATCATTTAGTAGTGAGGAGGGAACTTTGAAAGAATTGAATTGCAGAACATTGCCTTTTAAAATTATTATTTTAGGGACTTGCTTGGTGATCCAGTGGCTAAGACTCCCAATGCAGGGGGCCGGGGTTCGATCCCTAGTCCAAGAACTAGAGCCCATATGCCACAACTACAGATTCCACATGCTGAAACTAAGACCCTGCCCAGCCAAGTAAATAAATAAATGTATTAAGAAAAGAAGAAAAAAATATATTTTTTAAAGATGAATAAACAAGTAAATAGTGATTTATTTTTAAAAACCAATTTTCTTAGACAGGATGTATGGACAGCATGCCTGCAACCTTGGGATCGTCCCTGTGGAACCTTGAAAAGCCACGAGTGACCATGTAGAGTGAGAAGAATCTCAGTGCCCGAGACAGTGCTGGGTACATGACGGGGCGGGGGTGTCACTAATGCTGGCTGCTGATAAGAGGGCAAATTCTGCAGCGATCTACACTGTCATGTTCCTCGCTGCCCCTAAAAAACTACATCTGGAGACATTAATTGTAATTTCTAAAAACTGAGTAAAACTATATAAAAAAAAATCTAACCATGAAAGAACCATGAAATGGCAGAAATGCCATAATATAATAAATCTATGTTGTGCCTAGTCATGTCTGACTCTTTGCGACCCTAAGGACTGTAGCCCACCAGGTTCTTCTGTCCATGGGATTTTTTTGGCAAGAATACTGGAAAGTGTTAGTCAGTCAGTCATGTCCAACTCTTTGTGACCCCATGGACTGTAGCCTGCCAGGCTCCTCTGTCCATGGAATCCTCCAAGCAAGAATACTGGAATGGGTTTCAGTTTCTTACTCCGGGGGATCTTCCTGACTCAGGGATTGAACACGTGTCTCTTGCATTAGCAGGCAGATTCTTTACCACCAGTGTCACCATGCCAGCGTGACAGAAAAGTATAATCCCAAGGTGACAGGGGTTCGAACCCTGAGTCAGGAAGATCCCCTGAAAGAAGAAATGTCAACCCACTCCAGTATTCTTGCCTGAAGCATCCCATGGACAGAGGAGCCTGGCAAGTTGCAATCCATAAGGTCACAAAGAGTCGAACGTGACTGAAATGACATCGCATGGCATGGCAAGATGAGACTGGGTGTTCCCTCAATACTCACCTCTCCAGCATGCCCACATGGAGGCTACCCCACACAGAGTCAATGTCTACCTCCTTAACAGTAGGTTTAGCCCACTAGTTAGTGACAAACACTTGAACATTTGCTTATTAATGACTGGCTCTTCCCATCTTCAATAATCTTGACTGTATTCCGAGGAGGAGAAAAAACTGGTCTCTGCTGGAAGAGCCATGGGGGCCAGATCTTCCAATCATATTTATAAACATAGCTCAGCATCACCTCACGAAACACAGTCTTCAAGCCATGTTAGCTGGCTTGGAATGCTGGCCTTGCAACTTGTGATCTTTGTGATACTGGGCAAGTTATTCAACCTCTCTGAACCTAGGTCTCCCCATCTTAATACACACACAGTACTATACACAAAATAGGGAATCAACAAGGTCCTGCTGCATGGCACAGGGGACTCTAAGATGAGATAATAAGAGTTCTAGCACATGTTTATTGTGGAAATAAATACCATAGCACTCTTAAAGTACTCAGAAAGGCAGTTATAAGTAGTAAACATTACACATTATATGTTTGATAAGTTTTATAAATAGCATACACAATACAATTTTAAGGACACACTATCAGTTTAGGGACACAGAAAAGAATTACAGTTTTAAGGACAGTCTATCCATTTAGGGATACAGAAAACAATCATTTTGCTAATTCAAACTGAAATACAGAGAAATACCTTTCCTAATCTTCTCCTTAGAAAGTGATCAAAAATGTTCTATCTCCCAAGATTCTAATTTATGAAACTGCAACAATTATTCAATGCCCAATATAATTGAGTTACACAAATAGGAACATAAATGCCTGACAAATGACTAATCTGAGAGAACATACTCAGATCTGTTTGTAAACGAATTGCTGTTGTTGTTCACTTGCTCAGTCATGTCCAACTCTTTGTGACCCCATGGACTGCAGCACACCAGACTTCCCTGTCCATCACCATCTCCCAGAGCTTGCTCAAACTCATCTCCATCAAGTCAGTGATGCCATACAATCATCTCGTCCTCCACTGTCTTCTCCTCCTTCCTTCAATCTTTCCCAGCATCAGGGTCTTTTCCAATGAGTCAGTTCTTCACATTTGGTGGCCAAAGTATTGGAGTTTCAGCTTCAGCATCAGTCCTTCCAATGAATATTCAGAATTGATTTCCTTTAGGATTTATTGGTTTGATCTCCTAGCTGTTGAAGGGACCATCAAGAGTCTTTTCCAAGACCACAGTTCAAAAGCAGCAGTTCTCTAGCATTTAGCCTTCTTTATGGTCCAACTCTGACATCCATACATGACCACTGGAAAAACCAGAGCTTTAACTATATGGACCTTTGTGGGCAAAGTAATGTCTCTGCTTTTTAATATGCTGTCTAGGTTTGTCATAGCTTTTCTTCCAAGGAGCAAGCATCTTTTAATTTCGTGGCTGCAGTCACCATCTGCAGTGATTTTGGAGTCCAAGAAAATAAAGTTTGTCACTATTTCTATTGCTTTCCCACCTATTTGCTATGAAGTGATGGGAAAAGGAAAGTTATGACCAACCTGGATAGCATATTAAAAAACAGATATATTACTTTGCCAACAAAGGTCCATCTAGTCAAGGCTATGGTTTTTCCAGTGGTCATGTATGGATGTGAGATTTGGACTGTGAAGAAAGCTGAGTGCCAAAGAATTGATGCTTTTGAACTGTGGTGTTGGAGAAGACTCTTGCGAGTCCCTTGGACTGCAAGGAGATCCAACCAGTCCATCCTAAAGGAGATCAGTCCTGGGTGTTCATTGGAAGGACTGGTGCTGAGGCTGAAACTCCAATACTTTGGCCACCTCATGCGAAGAGTTGACTCACTGGAAAAGACCCTGATTGGGGGCAGGAGAAAAAGGGGGCAACAGAGGATGAGATGGCTGGATGGCATCACCGACTCGATGCACATGAGTTTGGGTGAACTCTGGGAGTTGGTGATGGATGGGGAGGCCTGGAGTGCTGCAATTCTTGGGGTCACAAAGAGTTGGACATGACTGAGCAACTGAACTGAACTGAACTGATGGGACTGGATGCCATGATCTTCATTTTTCGAATGTTGAGTTTTAAGCCAGCTTTTTTACTCACCTCTTTCACCTTCATCAAGAAGCTCTTTAGTTCCTCTTTGATCTTTAGTTCCTCCTCTTTGTAAATGAGTAACATGATTCAAAAGTAGCCCCTCACAAGTGAAAATCTGTAAGATGAGCAAGAGGCCCAGTTCTGGGAGTCAGAAGTCCACATCTGGTGCCCTAAACAGTTCAGATATCAGAGTGACTTCCTCAGGTTCCTTGGGTTCTAAGATTACTGCTGTACTATTTACAAAGTAGGAGATGATCAAATAGGGGTCAGGAGTCTCCCAGCACTTCCAACTTCAGGTCTGAACTGGAGCACGGGCATCATCCTTAACAATGACTCACATATTTTATTATCATTTTATCATAAATCACTGTAGGCAGGTACTGCCCAGTAGAGATGGACGCTTCAGGTGCAGAGGACAGGGAGAAAGAGGGGACCCTTCTGTGAAGGGCAGGGCTGGGTTCTCCCCCACGTGGCCTCAGGTACAGAGCTGGAGGAACAGTGAGGTTTCTGGAGCACAGAACATCCTGGAAGACTATGAGCCCAGAGTGGCTGAGCTGACTTTTCCACCTTACGGGAACAGACAGGAAACCACACAATTACAGGAGAGGGGCCCAGGCTCACAACAGACGTGTTTCATGTCATGTCGCTTGGGTGGAGGCCTACCCTTGGCCTGATCCCAGTGCTGCACGGAGTCAGGGAGGTAGCGAGGCCAGCACAGCCTTGAGCCCTGGGAACAGGGGTTTGGGGGTCCCCAGGCCCAGGAGTCCCTTTGTAAAACGGAGATGCTACAAAGTGAAAATCAGAGGATGAAATGCAGCTACGCACCATGAAAGCTCTTAACTTTCCAGCCCTGTACAACACAGGATGAGGACTGGAGCAGCACCTCATGTCAGGCACGACCCACTCCTGCCTTCCAGGAGCTGGGCGCAGCCCCAGTCTTCTACTGCCTTGGTTCCATTCCAAGATGAATTAAATCAGTAAATTCACTTTGCGTTAAGAATAAACATTTTTTTTTTTCCTGCCACAGCCTCACTGTAACTCTTTTAACATTGATTGTTTGCTCACAACAGGAAAACAGGCTTTCTCGGGTCACTTCAAATTTTAAGAATTCTGTGATGTTTCCTTCTCTTTTAAATATACTTAGATTAGTTGTAGCATGGAATATAAGGTTTTGATTTTTTTCTGGATTCACCACATTCTGGGACATCTGAAAGTTGTTCAGAGAAAAAGTGAAAGTCACTCAGTTGTGTCCAACTCTTTGTGACTCCAAGGACTATACAGTACATGGATTCTCCAGGCCAGAATACTGGAGTGGGTAGTCTTTCCCTTCTCCAGGGGATCTTTTTACCAGCTGAGCCACAGGTAAGGTAATACTATATTTAGATCCCATGTGTGACCATGTTAGAGAATTAAACATGACTTTTAAAGAATATTTAGCACTCTGCCCCCATCCACAGCAATGAGAGGAAATAGCAGGATGCAGCTCATTTTTAGTGAAAGTGTTAGTCACTCAGTCATGTCCTTCTCTTTCCTTAGTCCGTCTGGCTCCTCTGTCCATGGGATTTTCCAGGCAATAATACTGGAGTGGGTCACAATTCCCTTCTCCAGGAGATCTTCCTGACCCAGGGATCGAACTTGGGTCTTCAGCATTGAAAGCAGATTCTTTACCATCTGAGCCACCAGAGAACCCTGGCCCCTTTTAAATGACAAATCTAAGCATTTAGTAGCTTTCGGGAAGTAAGCTGTAGTCAGTGTAAATTAAGGAACCACAATTTACTTCTCACAGATAAATATAATTCACTAAATAGTCCAATAAGAAAGCATGATCCCCCCACCTCCACCTCCAAAATAACAGTCTCAGGGGATTTGCTAACACTGCTTCACAGGGAGTCTTACATTTTTACTTTTGATTTTATATTTTTATTTTCTCAGTGTGTGGCCACGTGGTAACCATGTCAGTGGGCTCTTGCTAATTAGATACTAAATAGTTCATATTACAGTAGTCGACAGTACTGTGTGTGGCTTACTTTCCTTCCATTTTTATCTCCTCTGAAGACAAAGATTAAAGAAAGAAAAAAGAAAAAACATAAAAATGCACAAATGTCTTCCTAGGCTCAAAGGTGATTTAAAGCAAATTGAAATGAGATTGCTGGCAATATTCACAGCATTTAATTAAAAATACTTAAGTTATAAGACATATACCACATTAATCCTAAAATATTTAAACAGCACATAATTCTTTTACAAATGATTTTGGCAGTAAAGGACTCTTTAATTTATGTGGAACTTGACTCTGATGACCCAGAAAGGAGGCAGCCAGACATTTCAGAGGCCACTCATGTCCCAGACTTCCATCCATGCTGAGCAGGGCTCTTACTGCTCTGAAGGTTTTCTGTCCCCAGATGAAAGGGAATAGAAATTGAGCTGTTTCAACTCAGTCTGCAAAACAGCCAACATTATGCAGGCTGTTAGCATATTACCTTAGATCTGCTTTTGCAAACACAAGTTTTGAAATAAAGTATGAGGGACTTTATTTTGGACAATGGTCTTGACACGGATCATGGTTAGGGTTTTGACAGTTTGTTTGCACAGAGTTTCCTTGAGGCTGCTTTTAATAATCAGGTAAAATCAGGTGAAAACTGTGAATCAACTGCCTGTACATTTCAGTGTGCATTTAAGATTCTACGGGGAGATCCCTGTCATTCATCCAACAGGGGAAAGAAAACCTTCTTTTAAAAACAGGTGTTTTTTAACTTTTTGGTTGTTCATCAACAAGAGAGAAAGTTAATAAAGCTATAATTAATCACTGACTTCTAAATAAGGCCTACAAAGAAAAAAAAAAATACATGCTTCCATTTGGAAGGGAGATGAAAGGACTCCCAAGAGACGGATTTTGGGGGGAAAAGGAGGAAGACTGGGGACAGCTGAACTGTCCAAGTGTTTGCTATTAGATCTGATGGAGGCCAGGGTCCGTGTTTTTGATGATACATTTGATGAAGCGCATGGAGCGTCGAATGTACAACCACTGGGTTGCTGCCCATGTGGCTCAAACCTACATGAGGAGGGCGGGCTGCCTGATCCACAGTGGCCTGGACTGTGAACAGAAATCACCTTTTATGGCCATCCCACCCTGGAGTACCAAGTGTTTTTTTTTTTTTTTGTAACTGTTAGTGTTAAATTGCCTAATAAAGAAAATTCATGAGATAATTTCAGATCATTGAGGCAATCCTTTGTGACCCAGATTTTCAAGTCACCTCTCTTGAGATGGGGGGGCAGGTGCACACACACGTGTCCTGGCAGACACACTTGTGTTGACATGCTGGTCCCCAGAGGTGCGGGCCCACTTTCCACATCTGCACAGAATCTCTGAGCATTTTACCTTCAGAACTAACTCAAATTACTTAAGTAACTCAAGATGAAGCCCTGTGCCACCGTGAATAATTATAATGCTATTAATAGTGATATAATACCAATAAAATCTACAAGCTTCCAACTTTAGCTAAATCATTTTAAAAAAGACACATCAAGGACTAGTAAAATGTGTTTCTGTGATTTAGAAAAATCACTATTTCTGCTAAGAAGAGTTGCTGACTTGATACCTTTATATTAATGCTGCACTGACATTTCAGTCGTCACTGACCTTGGTATCATGCATGACATTGTCTTCATTGAGCAGTTTTTGAGAAACAGTGAAGCCTATCTCCCTGTGGGTATGTTTGTATTCACTGAAGCAAACAACTTCCAGAAATGCACATGGGACAACAGACTGGTTCCAAATAGGAAAAGGAGAACATCAAGACTGTATATTGTCACCCTGCTTATTTAACTTATATGCAGAGTACATCATGAGAAATGCTGGGCTGGAAGAAGCACAAGCTGGAATCAAGATTGCCAGGAGAAATATCAATAACCTCAGATATGCAGATGACACCACTCTTATGGCAGAAAGTAAAGAAGAACTAAAGAGCCCTTGATGAAAGTGAAAGGGGAGAGTGAAAAAGTTGGCTTAAAGCTCAACATTCAGAAAACGAAGATCATGGCATCCGGTCCCATCACTTCATGCCAAATAGATGGGGAAACCATGGAAACAGTGGCTGACTTTATTTTTCTGGGCACCAAAATCACTGAAGATGGTGATTGCAGCCATGAAATGAAAAGATTGCTCCTTGGAAGGAAAGTTATGACCAATCTAGACAGCATATTCAAAAGCAGAGACATTACTTTGCCAACAAAGGTCTGTCTAGTCAAGGCTATTGTTTTTCCAGTGGTCAGGTATGGATGTGAGAGTTGGACTATAAAGAAAGCTGAGTGCCGAAGAATGGATGCTTTTGAACTGTGGTGTTGGAGAAGACTCTTGAGAGTCCCTTGGACTGCAAGGAGATCCAATCAGTCCATCCTAAAAGAGATCAGTGCTGGGTGTTCATTGGAGGGACTGATGTTGAAGCTGAAACTCCAATACTTTGGCCACCTGATGAGAAGAGCTGACTCATTTGAAAAGACCCTGATGCTGGAAAAGACTGAAGGCAGGAAGAGAAGGGGATGACAGAGGATGAGATGGTTGAATGGCATCACCGACACAATGGACATGGGTTTCGGTGGACTCCGGGAGTTGGTGATGGACAGGGAGGCCTGGCGTGCTGTGGTTCATGGGGTCACAGATCAGACATGACTGAGCGACTGAATTGAACTGAACTGAAGCAAACAACTGCCTTCCCCACACAGACATCCTCGTACCAATGTCCTTGATCCTTACGTATAACGAGATGCATTATCACAGAATAAGTAAATGTCTAACAGTTATTTTTTTGTACCCTAATTAATTCTTTCAACATTGAAGAAAAATACCATGATAAATCATGAAAATTAAGCTGGCACATAAAGAAAAATTTAATCAGGTTGCCAGATATTAAGGTAGGAGCCATTAAAAGAGCATAGCTTATTAAAATTGTAAAGTTTAACTGGCATGTGATGGCCTTGAATTGGTTCTAAATTCTTGAAAAATTTCAACAAACACTTCTTTTTGCTTTTTTAAATAAAAGAATGGATGTATAATGTCATGACTCACAACAGAGGCTCTGAGGTGGTTCCAACTTTATTGAAAACTGGTCTCCACTATTCCTGATGGTTCAGCCTTGGCGCAAGTCAACTTCCCTGGGCTTTAGTTTCTCCACCTGTGAAAAGTCAGCTCCTCTGCACAGTGGCTGTGACATTTAAATACACATTAATATGATTGCCTAGAATAATGAGAAATCAACACCAACAGAACACTGTGTCAGAGATAAGTAAAATAATATAGACTTCCCCAGTGTCTCAGACGGTAAGGAATCTGCCTGCAATGCAGGAGTTCCAGATTCCATCCCTGCATTGGGAAGATCCCCGGGGGAAGGGAGTGGCAGCCCACTCCAGCCGACCCATTGGAAAAGACCTTGATGCTGGGAAAGACTGAGGGCAGAAGGAGAAGGTGGTGACAGAGGATGAGGTGGTTGGATGGCATCACCATCTCAAAAGACATGAGTTTGAGCAAACTCCAGGAGATAGTGAAGGACAGGGAAGCCTGGTGTGCTGCAGTCCATGGGGTCACAAAGGATTGGACACGATTTACTGACTGAACAACAACAAAATAACACAGAAATACAAATGAAAAACTAAAATTTTACTTAGAAATGTAAGCTTTTTTAACTGAACTGGACTCAGATGATCTATTCCTATGTTTATACTGTCACAGAACAGTAGTCCAGAGAAATTAAAACTGAAATTAGTTAGTGGTTTAACCAGACTGGTAGCTTTGACTTCATAATAACAGAGAATTCTTACCACAACTTGTTAACAAACAATAGGAAAACCACCAAAACCCAATAAAAGCAGGTAACTAAACACACGAGGCAAAAATAAAAGCATGTTTAATGAAAGAGCTTGTCATTTAATGTATGTGTATGGACAGGTTCCCAAAGCATTACCTGAATTACACCCAGAAAGTGCTGGTATCTCATCCATGAATCACTGTGCCTTGGCTGCTTAAGTCATACATTGAAAGAAAACTACAAGGTAAATTGAAAGAAAATGAAAAGCCATATGAAAAATTCATCAGGTTGATTTCAGGTCCGCCTACCTTTGCAAAATACACGCTCTCCTTTGACCTAAAGACAGAAAGCCCACTTTATTTGAATGACAATTCATTTTCCTTTGTATTTAAGGCTGATTTGAACCCCATGTTCTATCAAAGGATCAGGGCTGTGAATCAGCAAAATCAACCGTGAGTCTCCAGACCTCAGAACATCAAAATTGGACAACAATTCACAGAAGAGCAAAGAAAAGGCGCATTAGCTGGATTCAACTTCCTTAAACCATCTGCATGACAGTGAAAGCTCCCAGGAGCTGTCCCGAAGGGCTCTGGGGGGGGTGAGCAAGCTTCCTGCTGCATCTAATTCTCTCACAACCCAAGTACCATATCCATAATTTCATCTCGAGTGCCAGAGACAAGGCACAACAAGGAAGTATGTGTGTTTTAAATATGAGATGTGTTCACTCCAGGGAAACACCTGGCACTTTGCAAAAGCAGAATGAATGACTTTAAAGATGATATGTGAGATAGCAAAGACTGCTGAGTGTCATCTGGATGGGGTGAGCTGATATAAATGATCAGGATGACTGTCTGGATGGGCCCTTCAATGCATGGTTTCATATGATACTGGATGAAACGGTCCCTGGAAACTTTAGAAGGAGCTCTGATCAGCGATCCTGGGGTGTCAGTTTTGCTCTCCCCATTGCCCTCTGTCCCGAGTTGCCCCTGCAAGATTCTCGGGATGTCAGGTGGTTTGAGATAACCCACTGACCTTGGAGCAAAGGGGATTTTAGGATGAATTATCCAGTCAGTGGGTGTTTTACTCAGCACCAGCTTTGCACTGTGGCAAGTACATGATGGGGATATTTGCTTGGGGTTGAATTAAGATGTGAAATCTGTAGATTTGGATATTACAAACCATCCCAGTGTAGCAGTCACCAATTTGTAGGTGTAATGAACAGAATGCTTATACACCCTTAATCCCTATGGTGAAATCAAAACCCGGATGTGATGGTATTAGGATGGCCCCAGGAAGCGCCTGGGTCATGAAGGTGGAGACCCCATGGAAAAGACGAGCTCCCTTGGGAAAGAGACCCCACACAGCTCCCTTACTTCCTTCTGCATCCTGAGGATACGAGTCTGCGGTTTGTGACCCACAGGTGGGCTCTCACCAGAACCAGAACCCAACCATGCTGGTCTCAGAGCTCCAGTCTCTAGAGCTGGAGGGAATATGTTTCTGTTATAGACTACTCACTCTGGTGTCTTGTTAGAGCAGCTTGATTTGACAAGCACCATCAGGTATAAAGGATCGTGTATTTCCTGCCTTTGAAATACATGGTATTTTTCTGCCTTCCACCATTTGAACACGCAGGAGACTTCCACGTGTTTTCAGGCTCAAACTCACACAATCCACAGTGTGTGCTGCTAATTTCAATGTATCCAGGATCAAATTAAATACTTGGGCACCCAGTTGTGTGGGTTGTATATATCTGTATACTCACATCTACTGTGTGTCCAAGGGTGGAAGGAATGGGCCTGTGGCAGGGGTCTTGCTGGTACCCCTAAGATCTCCTAAGAGCTCTGATTGAGGAGGCCCAAGACCAATGAGGCCATGGAGAAAGGAAGATGGAAGGACGCAGTGCTTTCCCACACTAGAGCATACGGTGATGCGGACAGAGGGGCCACAGGGCTGGGAGGGACCAGTCCCTGTGGTGTCCCCAGAGGCCCGTCGTTCAGACGTCTGTCACACCAAGAAGTGCAGCCTTCTCTGTGTGCAGAAGGGGGACATCCATCACCAACACGAGGGCTGCAGCCTCACCCCTGAACACACAGGTGACTCAGCGCAGCGGAGGCAAGCTTGCTTGTGGTGGGCAGTGGGTAACAGGGTGAGCCCTCCCTCCTCAGCCTTCTACCTCTTCCCCAGCCCTCAGCAGTGGAAGTGAAGAGGGGAGCAGGTGATCAGAAGAGAAGCCAAGGCTGCTTCCAGGGTCAGCTTCCAGGATTCCGGACACACAGCCCAGCAGGTATGTGTTTCGCGGGGAGAAGATGCGGTACCGGCCAACGATACAATGAGCATCTTCCCCAGAGTGAGAGCTTTCAGGAAGTGAGCAGGACTTACACATCAGGGACCGGGATGGGGTGGTGGTGAAGGACACTCCAGCAGGGAGAGAGGCTGCAGACAGGAAACAGGTCGCAGCAGTGGCAAGGTTTCAAAATCACAGAGACACCTCAGATAAACTGCTCACACAGACAAGCAGGGGACAAGGGAAAACACAAAGCTGAATGCCAGAAAACAGGAATACAGGCACACTTTAGTTTCTTCTTTTCAAATTAATTTCTACAAATACTGTATATTCATTTTTTACTATGGCTGTGATTTTTAAGCTGTTATATAAAAAATATAGTTGCTTAAATACAGGAAAAAATGCTATCATTACTGCTCTTCTAAATGCTAATATAGACCAAAAAGATCACTCATTTTACCTGGTTATGATAAACACTGTACAACAAATAAAATGCTGTCCTTCAAGTTTATATATTCGATATCTCACATTAACTACTAAATTTTATCCAGCAATTCACTTTGCTACTTCTAATACTGAAATAGACAGAAGTGTAGAAATTATAATTATGGAATAAATTTTCCACCAAGTTACTCATATAGAATGGGGCTTAGAAACTTGGGAAGAACCGCAGACCTAATTCCACATGTTGGTATGACTCACAGATTGGCCCTGAAATGACCGGCACACCCATCGCCCTGTACAACGTCTCTTGTAAATGGAGACACAGCCTTAATTGGAAAGATGGCTTGTCTCTCCCTTAATGGACAGCAATTATCATGTTAATGGTGCCAAGAGGCATCTAACAAAACATTTTTATTATAATTTTAATGGCACAGCATACAAGTATGACATTTTCTTTCCTCTTTGGCATTTCCCTCTCCCATTCCTCATTGGAGGGGGTTGGTGATAGGGACTCATGAGTTTAGGGTTATAGGATTGTATTCACATTGCGGATGGACTATGTCTGTCTGTGGTTAAGCACAATATGACTTTGCCAAATAAGAAAAGCACAGCTCTTTTTCCTATACTGATAAACTACTCTTTCAAGAAAGTATGGAAGGAATTTCTCAGGTACTTTGACTTTAACATAGTTGAGTCTTAAGAACATGGCTGCACGGGGGAATGTCTGGAGCCCCAAAGAGTTTATAAATTCCACTGTATTTCAACATAATCATTTTTGTTTGCCATATATATGTTTGTGTGCATTGAGAAATATTATTCTGAGAAAGAGCTCATAGACTTTACTAGAACAGCCAAGTTCACAGCACAAAATGGTTCGTAGTGCTTCTAAACAAACATTAAAAAAATATCCTATTTCCCCTCCTTTTATTTTAATTAAGACTTTCTCACCTTGCTTCTATTCAGATTTTGTGGACCTGTGTGTGTGTGTGTGTGTCTGCTCTGTTCAGAGCTCTTGTGCATTTCCTCTTGTAATCTTTTTCCAAAGGATCAAAGTGTACTTTCATGAAATCCCCATTACAATAAGATTCTGGCAAATAGGCACCCCTGGGCATGCTGGGGTGTGGCTGGGGGGTGGGGAGAGCACATGTTTAGAAGCCAGTGGAACTGGCCTCAAAGCCCAACTCCTACACACAATTTCGCAATGAGAACTTGGGAAAGACATTTGATCTCCTGAGTTGCAGTTCTCATTCGTAAATGCTCACAGTGTTTGCATGAGACTTCACACAGGAAGCACTTAGCATACCACTCACGGTGAACCTACTTCCAGGTATATTCAGTTCAGTCGCTCAGGTGATGTATTAAGGGAAGGGGGGGGCGGGGCTGTTGGCGAATGCACTGGCGTCAAAATTACACTTGAGGTTATATTTAACCTAATGTGTGAAAATTCTAAATTCACACATTTTCTGCATGAGTAATTGACATGTAAACAATTCTATACTTTTTATTAGTTTGAGACTTGGATCTGAAGTTTGCTTCCAAAATGTGTGGCTGCTTTAATGTAGACAGCATTTTACAGTGGAAAGGAAAATGGAAATGGGGTTGTTTTGAGTAGACAAGTTATATGACTCTACTGAATCTCTGATTCCTGAAAAATATCAAATTAAAATGGCAAATAGGAATATGTTCAGAAGGGTCAACTGTCATTCAAATATCCCTTACTCTCAGTATCATATCTTCACTACTACATAACAAGCTACTGGAGGAGAGAGAATTCAATTCACCTTGATTCATCTGCAAAGCCCCACACTGTCCTTGGAATAAATCAGTTATTCAGTCCATGTTCAATGCACGAGGTGAGACAGGGAAGTTTGGGATGAATGTTACTGATTCAATGCTATTTGTAGGGATCACATCCTTTGAGTTTCTTAAAATATTTTCAAAAATTCAAGACTCAAGTACCACACTCGGTTTGGATGGAAAATTGGATGAGTTTTTGTAAGTCTGCACCAAAGAACAAAACGAGATTTCTTTATAGTGACTTACTTGAGAAAAATTTACGTACTCAGCACCAGATAAGACAAACTTTATGACCAAGGAATGGCTACTCAACCAATATGGGGGAAAATGAGCTGAATAAAAAATGGTGACAATGAAAATTTCAAGGGCTGTGGACATAATGAAAATTGTCTTGATCTGTGGTTGCCGAGGCTGGGGGCAGGGGTGGGGGCAGAGGGTGGATTGGGAGTTTGGGACCAGGAAATGCAAACTATTATAAAGCAAGGTGCCACTGTATAGCACAGGGAACTGTATTTAATATCCTATGATAAACTAATGAAAAAGAATGTGTGAGTATATGTGTGTATGTATACATAACTGAATCACTTTTCTGTACAGCAGAAATTAATACACTGTAAATCAACTGTTTAAAAAAAAAAACTAACTTGTCATGAAATCCTGAACAATGAATCTGTTTACCTAAAAATCATTATAATTTTTTCCTGATAATAATTTATTATAAGTTATTACATCAACTCTAGTGTTCTTGCCTGGAGAATCCCAGGAACAGGGAGCCTGGTGGGCTGCCATCTATGGGGTCGCACAGAGTCGGACACAACTGAAGCAACTTAGCAGCAGCAGCATAATATCTCAGTGAGTTTTGCTTCCTTTATTGCCATGTGAAATAGCAAATGTTGCTCTTTAATTACCTGAACAAAATGGAACTTAACACCATACTTACTATGCCAAAACTCTGGCTATAATTCCAAAAGAATTCCTCCACTTAATCTATGCATAATTCCCTTCTGATCACAATGCATCACATTTTGGTTTGCTCTGGTCATAGTAACATGCAATAAAAGCACTAAATTTTTTTTAAGTGCACTATTAAAAAACACAGGGAAATCACAGTTTGCATATAAAATGCAAACTGGAATCAAAAGGAAAATCCGATATATCTGGAGAAAACTGTAATTTGAAAAGATACATGCACCCCAATGTTCATAGCAGCACTATTCACAATAGCCAAGTCATGGAAGCAGCCACTGACAGGTGAATGGATGAAGATGTGGTACATATACACAACGGAATACCACTTATCCATAAGAAGAATGAAATTTCATATCATTTGCTACAACATGGATGAACATGGGTACTAAGTGAAGTCTGACAGAGAAAGACAAATATCATATGATATCACTTAACTATGGAATCTAAGATATGATCCAAATGAACTTATTTATAAAACAGAAAGACTCAGACATAGAGAAAAAAAAAAAACAACTTATGGTTACTAAAGGGGAAGAGAGGAGGAATAAATTAGCAGTTTGGGATTAACTGTGCTACTGTGTAGCACAAGGATCTATATCCAATATCCTGCAATGAATCATAACAAAATAATATTAAAAAATGTGTTTGTGTATATATATGTATATAATTCTGAACTCTGAATATTCATTGTTGAACTCTGAATATTCATTGTAAAGACTGATGCTAAAGCTCCACTATTTCGAGCACCTGATGCAAAGAGCCAACTCATTGGAAAAGATCCTGATGCTGGGAAAGACTGAAGGCATAATGAGAAGGGAGTGTCAGAGGAAAGCATCTCTAACTCAATGGACATGAATTTTAGCAAATTTCAGGAAATAGTGGAGTACAGAGGATCTTGGAGTGCTGCAGCCCATGAGGTCACAAAGAGTTGGACACAACTTAGCCATTGAACAACAATAAATTACATATATAATTTATACACACACACACACACACACATATATGAATGGGATCACTTTGCTGTCCATCTGAACCTGAAGCTAACACAACACTGTAAATTAACCATACTTCAATAACAACAACAACAACTGTTATATAAGGTGAAGTTTGGATAATAAACACATGAAAAGATGTTCAACATTGCTCATTATTAGAGAAAAGCAAATCAAAACTACAATGAAACATCAATGAGATCTCACCTCACACTGGTCAGAATGGCCATCATCACAGAAATCTGCAAATGGTAAATACTTGAGAGGGTATGAATAAAAGGGAGCCCACTTGCACTGTTGGTGGGAGTATAAATTGATACAGCCACTATGGAAGACAGTATGGAGATTCCTTAAAAAAAAAACTAGGAATAAAATTACCATATGATACAACAATCCCACTACTGGGCATATACCATGAGAAAAACAGAATTGAAAAAGATGCATATACTCCAATGTTCACTTCAGGACGATTTACAATAGCTAGGATAGCTAGGACATGGAAACAACTTAGATGTCCATTGACAGATGAATGGATAAAGAAGTTGTGGTACATATATACAATTGAATATTACTCAGCCATAAAAAGGAACACATTTGAGTCGGTTCTAACAAGGTAGATGAACCTAGAGTCTATTATACAGAGGGAAGTATATCAGAAAGAGAAAAACAAATATATGAATGCATATATACGGAATCTAGCAAGACGGTATTGATGCACCTATTGGGCAGGGGAAGACAATGGGATGAAAGCAGAGAGTAGCATGGAAACATATATATTAGCATATGTAATTTGATGATTTGCTATATGACTCAGTGAGCTCAAACTGGGGCTCTGTGACAACCTAGGGGGATGGGATGGGATGGGAAGTGGGAGGGAAGTTCAAGAGGGAGGAGACATGTATGTACCTATAGCTGATTGGTGTTGATGTTTGGCAAGAACCAATACAATATTGTACAATAATTATGGTTCAAATAAAATTTTTTTTTTCAATTTAGAAAAAGGTGAAGCTTTATTAAAGATATTTGGATTCCTGTTTTTTCTAATTCCCATACATAATTCCGGAGAAGGCAATGGCAACCCACTCCAGTACTCTTGCCTGGAAAATCCCATGTATGGAGAAGCCTGGTAGGCTGCAGTCCATGGGGTCGCTGAGGGTTGGACACGACTGAGCGACTTCACATTCACTTTTCACTTTCATGCACTGGAGAAGGAAATGGCAACCCACTCCAGTGTTCTTGCCTGGAGAATCCCAGGGACGGGGAGCCTGGTGGGCTGCCATCTACTGGGGTCACACAGAGTCGGACACGACTGATGTGACTTAGCAGCAGTAGCAGCATACATAATTTTGGGGAAATCATTATTTTTTATTCATAATGCTTTCTTTTCACACCTGTAGGCTGACTGCATCAGACTCTAACATCCTGAAATCAGAAAAAGACTAATTCAAACCTTGCCCACCAGCTTCTACTAGAGGACTCTGGATCCATGACTAATTTCTCTGAGTGTAAGTGACTCCACATATAAATAATCATCTTTTGCAATTGATGATTGATCCAAGGATGAAGAGAAGTTACATGTGATCTAGTATCTGACACAAGATAAATACTGCCTTTTTTTTTTCCTTGAAAGTTAAACACACAAAGAAAAATGTGGAATACAATAAGTAACAACTGTAGAATAAACTGAAAGACAAAATACAAATGGGCCCTGATGAGCCCTTGACCATAATTTTCATTCCCATCATTTTCTCAAATTTTACATATATATGTATACATATATATATGTATGTGTGTGTGTATGTATATATATATATATATATAATTGAAGGACAAAGAAAGAAAAATAAATAAATAAACATTAGCACATACACAGAAATTTCAACATCTCTCCAGGGTGGTTTATGGACCCAACCTCCACTATGGCCAGTGGTCAAGCATTTGAGGGCTTCCTGCAGAAAGCCTCACAGTTGTGCCTAACTGTCAGACACGACCATTACACATGGACATCATGGGGAGAATGACACATCTATTTGCCTTGCTTGGTAGCATTTATTTAAGCCAAACATAAAAACCATGGGACAGATGAAACCTTAATTTGCATCTAGGTGATTGTACTCTGCAAAAGGAGTAATGAGGACATTTGAATGCCCAGCTCCTGTTGGTGAAGTCTCCTAATGCTTGCTCTCAATTTAAGTGCAAAGCTTTTTTTTTTTTTTTTTTCTCTCTCTCCACAGAAAACATTTCGATCAGGCATTTCTAGGGCTGGTGGGTTGACCAGCTGTCTTAGTCGGCATTATTACTTCTATAATGACACAGCAAAAGGAGATGGGACTGCTCCATGAATGATGTCTTTTCTTCACAATATATAATAGTTGGGTTTTTATTCATTTTACTGAATGTGCTTTAGAAAATGAAGCATCTGCCTGTTTGCTTTTCAAGAGCTCAGTGACAATATGGCATTTTTAATGCCTTGCTCTATCTTTCTGCATTTTTTCTCCTTTCTGCATTTCATTCTTAAGTTTTGTCAGTAGAAGAATGGAGAGGTTACAGAAATATGTAAAATGTTTTATGGAATGAGCTATAGCTAGCTCTGAACATGGAAATAAGGGTGGCAGGAAGCAGAGGTCTGAAGACTTAAATCAGAGCCATAATATTCACGCTTCAGTTTCATCTTCAGTCATTTGTAAAGATGGGCTAGGACAGACAGACAAAGAAAATACACAGATACATGCTATTGTAAAATAAATTTTCAAAGGATCTGCTAATACTTGGAACCTAATTAAAATTCACTGACAAGGAACTCTATATGTGTGGTATATCTGAACAACCCCAATTTCAAAATAGTCTTTGAGAACAATACCATCCTCTCAAACCTGATGTCAATTTGTGCAGTGATAAGAAGAAAACTTAGTTCTTAAGTTTTTGTTTCTGATTTCCAAGAATTAGAATTTTTTCCAGTTACAAGTTAGCAAACTAATAGAACATAACCTGATAATCTCTTTAAAAATTTGGACAGATATATATCCCACAATCTAACTCTAACATCACTTCCCTCAAGAATACCTGAGCTTGTCAACTATTTGAGATTGTAAGATGAACCATATTTAATTTTCCATAATATATTACACCACTTTTTAGAATGTAGTGGGAGTTTTTAAACCGCTTATATTCTATAACTACAGGAAGATTCAATCTGATGGGCTAAATCACTTGATAAATACACAAGTAGGGTAGAAAAAACCCAAGCTATTTTATAAAAATTCCTTTCTTGTTTATTATAACAAAAGTGATGTGCCTTTGATTTTTTCATGACAATAATGTTAATATATAGTTTACTAGCAAATATCCTGAGATATGTTTAAAAACAAACATGGTTTGATATATACACTTTAATCTCAACTCTTGAGTATGATCTGTTCTTCAATAGACTATTTGGGGAAGAAATTCTTCATTTAAATCATTTCATATCACATTTCTCTTTGGCTAAATCCTAGGTTAAAAAATATTCATAATGTATTCATAATGACATACTTTTCCTGCTCATCTTTCATTTTTTATTTTTGAATCTTCTAAACTGTATTTGAAAATGACAAACATTCAGAACCAACAAAAATCTTCCTAGAGACAAGGCCCTGAGAGGAGTCTGTCCCCACTGTGTAAAGTTTTACATTAACTGTACAGAATGAAATTAGTAACCAGTAATCTTTGGCACTAGAATGGGTAACTCCTTAGTTGTTCATACAGTATCCAAACTGAACATTACATGACGTTAAACTGCTAGTTAACAGTTGAATTTTACATTTAAATTACCTTTAAGAGTTTGAAGTCCTAGCTAAGTTTTTCAGTATCAATACACTAATCATATCTAACAGTGCCTGAGGTAGAGACTTCTGTAAGAGATTTATTGAAGCTTGTTGAACCAGCAAAGACATTTGGCTATAATATGCTTCCAAGACCGGAAGTGTTTTTCTTCATCTTTCGTTTTAATAAAAAATAAGCCTCTTATTTTTTATTAAATCTTTTATTAAATTTTATTAAATTTTTATTAAAAATAAGTTCTTTAAAAGTACTCTGTGTATTCTTAGTTACTCCAGCACCTTAGAGTAAGGGTTAAGGGATTAAGATAAATTCCATTAAGCAAATTGGTTCAACAATGATGCTCTCCCTGGCTTGTGCTTTATCCTCTTGTACGGTCACAAAACTTACATTATCTGTTTGTTATGTGCCAGACTGCTGTTGTTCAGTTGCTTAGTCATGTCTCACTCTTTGTGACCCCGTGGACTGTAGCCTGTCAGGCTCTTCTTTCCATGGGATTCTCCAGGCAAGAGTACTGGAGTGGGTTCCCATTTTTTCCTTCTCCAGGGCATATTCTCAACCCAAGGATCGAACCTACAGCTCCTGCACTGGCAGGTAGATTCTTTACCATCTGATCCACCTGGGAAACCCCAATGTGTCAGATTATTTGCTTATAAAAAAAATGAGAACTCATTTTTTTTTATAACTCCACCAACCCAGTTGAGCTCTCCAACAACCTAGTTGAGCTAATCATTTTTATCCCATTTTATGGAGGAAGAAATTGGCAATGAGAATTTAAAGAAATTTTCAAGTGACAGGGCCTGTTATTGGTGGGGAGATGATCTAAACAGGAATGGATCCAGTCTGAAACCCATGTGTGGGACCAGGGCATGTTGCTAAATGGCTGCTGTGACTCATTTAAGAGATGCGACCACTATATCACCAAGGACCTACTGTACAGCCCAGTGAAATCTGCTCACTATGCTGTAATAACCTAAATGGGAAAAGATCTTGAGAAAGAATATATATATGTAGATGTACAACTGAATCACTTTGCTGTACAAACTAACCAATATTGTAAATCAACCATGGTCCAACATCAGTTCAATAAAAAAAAAAAAAGATTAAAAATAAAAAGAAATACTAAAAAGTTCCTTTCACCAAATAACATATATTTAGGTCAGCTCATTGGTCACTGTGATATGAACGGATATTCTGTCCAGGAAGCAATAAATGCCTGTACTAGATACTTTCTTAGGTATCAACTGGTGATTCTTTATTGACAGCAGATTCTGACAAATAAAAATACAAAGATAGCAGATGAATTTTCTCTAATATTACCAGCTCTAGAAAGTAAGTCCTGAATCTTTCTGTAGGAAGATTTTTTCTGATTCTTTGGCTACTTACTGGTTTCTTTCCCCCAAGTTTCCATTCTCATGGACAGTCTACATATGACATTTTTATTTTCTGTTCTTAGAAGAATATACAGTTCTCCCCACCCCGGCTGTCAGTCTTTTCTGGATCTGTGCCCATTCTCTCCAATGTGAAGGACAGAAAGGTGAGTGCATAGGGCAAGCAACTCAGGGATAGAGGGAGAGCTCCAGCCAGTTTTCCCCGCTGTTATTTGTACCACATGCAAATATATTCAGAAAAAGTAGGATTTCAAAAAATTTTTGAGGGGAAAAATACCATTTAAAAACAGCTACCCACTTCAGTATTCTGGCCTGGAGAATTCCATGGACTGTATAGTCCATGGGGTTGCAAAGAGTTGGATACAACTGAGTGACTTTCACTCTTTCTTCAAAAAAAAAAAAAAAGGAAACATAGTCTACTAATGAACAAACATAGAACCTCAAATCATTACTTTTTGGAAAGAGTTACAAAATCATATGTTTACTGTGATAACCATCAGGTTAAAATAAAATTGAAAAATAAAAAAATAAAATAAAAGAGGATGGGGTACTTGTATGGTGTCCCAGTTCTTAGGAGTTTAGACTGATATGTGATTGCAGAAGCAAATTACTTGACTATCAAATTATCTCCCCAAATTCCAAAAACTAAATTTTACAAATTCAAAGAAATGGTTCTCTTCTTTTTAAAGATGCAAGGAACAAAATTTTATATCAATATGGGATAAAACATACATTTATAAAATTAGCACCATTTAAAAATGCTTTCCTGGATATTATCATATATACCTTTTTCAAGCATGTATAAATATCTTTCAGATTCTTCACATTGGGATGAAGTAGATTATTAATCCAAGATCATTAAAGTGTTTCTAATTTTGTAAATGATCTTAAAAATTCTACAATTGGTAAATAAAATTTATATATGGAATGATAAATATAAAGGTAGAAGATAAGGTATATATAAAATGAATGTGAATAATAAACAAAAATTGTAAGAATTACTGTTACTCTCAAGTGATACAATTAAACTACATAATTATGGCTGATCTAAAACCATGGTGACATTAATTCCAGTGTCTGGGATTAGCAATTATCTGACTAGAAGGAAAATGAATTTAACAATTTAGATATTTTTCACACATTCAAGAAAGATCTTTCAAAGTAAATAACATTTCCTCTTCAATCAACACTTTCGCAGTTATTTAAGAAGCTGCACTTTATCTACAATTTAAATTAGTTGATTTTGTTTTTTTGTATTCATTTAAAACTGTTGTCTAGCCATCTAGCCATTAATATTTCTTAAATGGAAAATCGTTAAACAATATTTTCATTCTGAGTGGGCTTTTTTTTTTTGGCATAGTGTTACATAAATTACTAGGCATTTACATGTTGGTCTTAAATGAAACCTCAGTTTTACAATGAATGTATTAATCAAAAATTAGTAGAGATAATGTAACATTTCATAATCTTTCTGATTAACCATTAAACTTGATAATGCTAAAAGCTAAAACAATTATGTAACAGATGCAATCTCAGGGCTGGTGATGTTATTTATAATTTGGTTCATATTTGAGAAGCCAGAGGTCATCAAGGAGCAAGAATCACAGTTATGTTCATATTAATTAATATTTCCATTCCTAGGGCTTTATCTTTTGATGATATTTATTATAGCATGAAATATTTAAGCAGAGAAAAGTAAAATCTAATATCTCAATAGAAGAACAGTTAAACATACAATAGTATAGTGAGGCAATTCAGTTTTGCTTATACTTAAAAACATAAAACAAATTTTATTATCTATTTAGTGTAATGTCAGCATACAAAAAGCCTATTCACATTATGATTTCACTGAAGCAAAACATCTATACATATGGGTGGAGACTTTCAACTAACAGAAATGAAAAAAGATACAGTAACAAGGCTTAGATATGTTTTCTTCCGTTCAAAAGTAAATGCTTTTGTTATAAAGGCTTTTGTAGTCAAATCCACATAAGACAAGAAGGAGGTGGGGGAAGAAAAGGCAAAAAGATAGGAGAGAATTAGGTCTTATTTGAATCCTTTCCAGAAAATCAGTCCTCCAAGGAATTAAGTTGCTGGCTCTTATAATTACCTTGTTATTAAAACTCTATTATACTTTTTCTAGAAGATACTGTGGCTACTGACAGTTAATAATTGATGTTTCTATCCATTTGCTTCTGCAGTTTATTAACCCAAGATGAACCCTGAGAGCAGGTTATTTTTTTCTTTTTTTTTTACCTTCAACATCACACTGATTCGACTTGCTCTACTTTCGTATACCTACTGAAAAATAAATTTAAGGAAATGTATGTATAGTAATAGAACAGAGTTTATAATGTGGAGCAGAATGACATAAAACCAACTCTGGCAAAGATCATGATGAGTCAAGAAGTAACTAAATATATTCAGATTGGGGAAAAAAAAATACTGGTAGAAATTTTGCCCTATGGAGATCAGAAAAAAAAAAAATCTAGAAATTGTCCTCTTGTTCAATGGTTAACTTCACCATCCAGGTTGGAGAACTCCAGTAACTTTAAGTATCCCTTCAAAACGCCCAGGGGTTGTGGATTCTCATACCGTTGTTTGCTGATGTGCCCTGTAGACTGATGGGTAAACACTTAACAACCCAGCATATACTACAAAGCAGAAAACCGTGAATGAAAACATATTTATTTGTACACTATGAACTAGCATGGAACCCAGCCTGCTTCCTTCGGAGTACTTTGACTTCTGCAACACAGATTATCCTGCCTGTCCAGTCTTCAGTCTTGCCCCCCAGTGGCGTGTAGTGTAAACACATGCTCAGATTTTCTACCTGAAAAATGAAAATCTTTCCTGGAGCACAAGGTTCCATCCAGAGACAGTTTCACCTCCCTCACATGCCTAAGACTTTCAAAGGGGTAAGTCTCTACATGATGTGAATGAAAGGGCCTCTCCCTGGTGCCCTTTGCTTGGTTCCTATCCTGCTTTGCAGGTTCTTCCCATCCATAAGGCACCTTCTCTCAGTCTTGTCAGTAAAGGGACATTCTAAACAGCAAATATGGCCCCTTTCCTTTAATGCTAGGATCTGTCTCCTTCCTTCACAGCTTTGGGATGAAGAGCAAACCTCTAATGAAGCCGTTCAAGGAACCACCCAGCCTGCCTCTCATCTCCATGGCCAGTCTCTTTTCTCAACACTTATTGGCTTGTACTCTCTTCTTCACTCACCCTGAAATGCCTGGATTATCTTCAGATTCAACAAAACAACCCCCAAAATGGGAAGCAGATCTAAGTAGACATTTTTCCAAAGACATACAGATGGTTAAAAAGCACATGAAAAGATGCTTGACATCACTAACTACTAGAGAAATGCAAATAAAAACTACAATGAGGGATAACCTCACACCTGTCAGAACTGTCATCACCAAAAACTCGACAAGCAATAAATGCTGGAGAGGGCGTGTGGAGAAGGGAATCCTCCTATTTCGTTGGTGGGAAGGTAAATTGGGGCAGCCACTATGGAGAACAGGAAGAACGTTCCTTAAAAAGACTTTTGCTCATTTTTATACTTTTTTGGGGAGAAGGCATATCCTTTCTCATAGCTTTCAACATCCAGTAATATGATGTGTTAAGTTGGAATTCCTGCTTTGAAAAATAAGATGTATGATACTGCTGCTGCTGCTGCTGCTAAGTCGCTTCAGTTGTGTCTGACTCTGTGCGACCCCATAGATGGCAGCCCACCAGGCTCCCCGGTCCCTGGGATTCTCCAAGCAAGAACACCGGAGTGGGTTGCCATTTCCTTCTCCAATGCATGAAAGTGAAAAGTGAAAGTGAAGTTGCTCAGTCGTGTCCGACTATTAGCGACCCCATGGACTGCAGCCCACCAAGCTCTCTGTCCATGGGATTTTCCAGGCAAGAGTACTGAAATATGATACTAACTTTCACCAATTCATACACATTTTTTCTTATTATTTATTGTGGACTCTTAAGAATCTCATTTTAAACAGAAAAGATGAAGCTTTTAACTGAACTGTAAACAGTTATTAATAAGCAAGATTTTCTTTCTGTTATTGTCTAATGTAAATACTTGTTCATCTTCCAATTTTATAAATGTACAGCTAGAAATGCAAATATCTGGTCAATTTTCTAAAAGGTTTAGAGTAAAATAAATCAATATCTAATTTAATAATATCCCATTCATTTTTTTTTTTTTTTAGTAGCCCAGAGAAAGTTTATGTGAAGAAAGCCAATTTTCCACTTCAGTTTGCTTGTTTGATTGCATCCTTAATTTATTTGTGTAACTTAAAGCAGTGCAGATCAGGAAATCTTTAACATATTGAATTACTAGAGATCTTTCAAATTCAATTAGTAAACAGCCTAGAGCTTATCTGCAGGGCCTCCAGACCATCACCATTATCAGTTTTGCAAAGGTACATGAACCTAATAAATGTTCCTCAACAATATTATAGTCCTTGTCCCCAGACAGTTTTTTCTGCATAGATGGTTGATTAAAAAATAAGACTGACCTGGACCTGCTTTAGACACCCCTAAGCAAGATTAATCTCTACAGACAGGAAAAAAACAAACAAAAAAAAAACTACTACAAATCAAAGAAAACTTCTAAAAGTTTCAAAAAAATTTTTAAATATAAATGCATTTCCTTCCCTAAGAAGTCAATATCCATTCGTAACTGTTAATTATACCCTGAAAAATTACTTTCTGTTACTTAGGAATTGTGTGTTGGCATCACTGAAAATGTTCTAGAAATAATACTCATTTCTTGGCCAACATAATTAAGCAAGTCAGATGTTTTAAAAAGTGAAAGAAAATCCAAAATGTTCATACCTTATCCTGTGCTCCTGTGTTTACCTCACTGTCATGACATAAACTTTGTATATGTATGGCCGATTCACTTTGATGTTCAAGCAGAAACTGATATGGTAGTGTAAAGCAACTACACTGCAGTAATTTAAAAAAGCCTTAAAAATTGTGTTGATGTATGGTAGGTATCAACACAATGCTGCTGCTGCTGCTGCTGCTAAGTCACTTCAGTCGTGTCCGACTCTGTGCGACCCCATAGACGGCAGCCCACCAGGCTCCCCGTCCCTGGGATTCTCCAGGCAAGAACACTGGAGTGGGTTGCCATTTCCTTCTCCAATTCATGAAAGTGAAAAGTGAAAGCGAAGTCGCTCAGTCCTATCCGACTGTTAGCAACCCCATGGACTGCAGCCCACCAGGCTTCTCCGTCCATGGGATTTTCCAGGCAAGAGTACTGGAGTGGGGTGCCATCACCTTCTCCGATCAACACAATATTGTAAAGCAATTATCCTCCAACTAAAAAAAAAAAAAACTATAATAATAAAGAAAATCTTAAAAATTCAAAGATAAATTTATAAATGAACTTATTTATGAAACAAAAACAGATTCACAGAAATAGAAAACCAATTTATGGCTACCAAAGGGGAAGGGGATAGGAGACGGATAAATTAGGAGTTTGGGATTAGTGGATACAAACTACTATGCATAAAATAAACAACAAGGTCCTACTGTATAGCCCAGGGAACCATATTCAATATCCTCTAATAAACCTTAACAGAAAAAAATAAATGTGTGTGTATATATATATATATATATATATATATATATATATATATTTATAAACAATCATTTTGCACTGTATCAACCCTGTAAATCTACTATAAATTAATTTTAAAAATTAAAATTAAAAAAATACGCTCAAATCTGTTTAACTTTCTCTACTGCCTGTGTCTTTTTGAAGTAATATACCTCATCTAGAATCATTTTACCTGAATCAAGGTCAGTGGTTTATTGTGTCATCAAATCAAACACACAACAGTTCGTGCATATGAGAAGGTCTCAGCCCCTTTTGACAATTTTACTGAATGCTTTCATGTGTTTATTTTTATCACTTGTACACTTTTGAGTGTTTAAAGGAACATTTAGCCAAGTCACACAAAGAAGCTTTGCTACACTGGTAAAACTCAATCCATAAACTGCTTCCTAAAAGAGGCACCCTCCTATTAAATTCTCTAAATACGAGAGGATACTTAATTTGGAAGAAAGATTTCAGGCATATTAAACATTATATATACTGACTTTCCAAGTAGAAAACTAACAAAAGCTTGACAAATGTAACCTTTCTCCACTATTTTCTTCACAAGCCTCTTATGCACCTCTAGACTTCACATGATATTTTTCAGTGAGATTTTTTGAGAGTTAAAAAACCTATCATGCTTTTATAATAAAAAATCTTATCTACAGAAAATATTCTTTAAATATCATCAATATTCTATCTAGGCACAAAGAAAAATAAAGTAAACAATATCCTTATTTTTAGAGATATTTTTAGCAGCACATTTCTGTTTTAAAATTGCAGTTGAAAATTGCATTTTTTACCATTGTAATATAATAGCAGATCTGATACATTTCTGTTCAATTATAAGAAACCGAGGGTGTTGTTAAAAGTATCTGCAAGCCGTGCTTTCAAAGAATAAATACAGGTCAGCATCCTTTATTGTACTCTATAGACCTGAAGATACTTCCCTGTGTATGTAATTTCTTTCTTTCTTAGCTCTCTTCTTTTTTTCTTTTCATGCTTAGGTTTTCTCTAACTGATTTAAATGAAAACTATTCTAGAACCTTAGTCAAAACTAGAGACTGCATCCAAACACTTATCTACAAATAACTTCTTTAAAACTCCAATGAATTGGAAGCTTTTTAGTACAGAGAATCCCACTGACGTAGGAAAGCAGTACTTATTTTCATGTTTATTACTTTACGTTCCTGGTATTCTGTTGTTGTTTAGTTGCTAAGTCCTGTCTGACTTTTGTGACCCCAGGGACTGTAGACCACCGGGGTCTTCTGTCTATGGGATTTCTCAGGCGGGAATACAGAAGTGGGTTGCCATTTCCTCCTCCGGGGGATCTTCCCAACCCAGGGATGGAAACCAAGTCTCCTGCATTGGCAGTTGGATTCTTTACCACTGAGCCACCTGGAGGCCCTCCTGGTATTCTAGAAAATGATAAAAAACAAATTACTTCTCATTGATTATCCCTTCAGATGTGGAGGTAGGAGGGATTCTAGAGCTTATCTGGATTAGAGATTCTATAAACGGTGATATCAAAGAATGTCATTTTTTGTAATATAAAAAGTCAATCGGTGCTGGACATCATCAGCAGATTGTAGTTGTCTAAACAATAATACCATCTACTATTGGCATTGTTTCTTCAAAGAATGAAAACAAAACTCAGAACAAAAATAATTAGTTTTATATAAAAAAAAAGTTTTAGAAGTACTGAAAATTTCACCTCATTATTCATATTCTCACAGGTTAGTCAACAAGTCCATCATCACCCTGGTACAGTTCATAGACAGCACTGGAGCATCTTTCCAGGTTAGCCCTAGCATACTGTAGAAACAGCAAAATAATCTAGTGACTGGGTCAGAAAGAAGACCCCTTGCTTCTGATTATCAATCAGGTGCATGCCTTTATATCACGCTGAAGACCCAATGTGACTTCTAACTCACATTGTCCTAAAATCTTTGTTTTCTTACTTCTGAAAGTGAGTTGAGGATATAAGACTCAATCTATGGTCACCTTCAGCTCCGTAATGTCTACACTGAAAAACAACAGATTTGTCATCCAGCAAGAGATTTGGAGAATCTCTGACTAGGATATAAACCCAATGGGGAGAAACCGGGCAGAGTGTGAATCATATTTCACTCGTGGGCTACATGCTGACTCTGAGCCAGTTGGGGCACTCAGTTCCACTGGAGGTTGACGAGGGTCCCCACCAGTTCTGCTCATCAGAACCCCACACACTAAGCCTCACACCCCAGGCAGGAACTCTGAGAAGTCTCAAGGGCCCAATACAAAGAAGCCCTTCATGTATAACATAAATGATGTTCAAACCCATCTCAAATGCTGTTGGACAGGCCCATGAAAGGGTGATGATGCTCTGGGGTAAAATTTGCTGCTGCATTAATACAGAAACAATATATTCAGTGTCTGGGAATAAAACACTTAGGCCTCCCTACATGCAATTGAAAAGGAAAGTCAAATGCCAGCTTTCTGTTTTGAATGAGTTTTACAACTCAAAGTAGGGCTTTTGCTCAGCCCCAGTGATGAACACGGAAACGCTGTCCCCGCAGCGGTGAGACCCAGGCTCCTGTGCGACCACTCTGGGTGACGAGGAACACGTAGGGGAGACTGCATGCCCTGGGGCTGAGGTGGGATGGCAGGCCACAGACCCAGGGGGCTGGGAGAGGTGAGGACCGTGACCACTCTTACACCCTGGTTTTTGCTCCCAAAGATCAGGTGAGCTACACATAAACTGCCAGAGGTACTACATGGCAGGAGAGGCCGAAAGAGGCCACTTTGATCTGGTGTCCGTCTCAGTGTGAAAGCTCCTTGAGTGTCCCGCCCATCAAAAGAGAAGGTTAGGAGAGATGGGGACATGTCTCTTGGGGTCTGGAACAGCACAGGTGTCATTTAGAATACATCATTTGGGGTCGTCTAATGAAGGATGCCCCCAAACCCTGGGAGAAGACAGTGCCATGTTCGGATCTGTTTATAAAAGATTACTCCAAAAATAATGTGCTATTCATCACCCACTTGTACCTGAAGGAGCAACAGCCACTTTTCCTTTTATTTTTTTAGCAAATTAATTCAACTTTTCTAGGAATTTCTTTTTCTCCCTCCACATATATTTTTTTTGTTCTTCTGCCAGTGGAATGTGATCATTTTGCAAAATACTTCATACATGTGAATATATATACTACTATAAGAACATGGTGTGCCATGGAAGTTAGCTAATACGTAAATTCTATCCACGGGACAAAACAACTGGGCATGAGAGTCAGACTGACAACCCTGAGTAATGCTCACTTAAGAACCACACATCACCGCTTTTACCATGCATTTTCCTTAAATTAGTGGCACAGATCTTTATCCAGACTTTTTTGTCTTCAATTTTCAGGCAATTTCTGGTCAACTTACAGGCAACAACTATCTTCATTCAAAAGCCAAAAGGTTAAAATAGCTACTGTTTATTTCTACATAAACTTTTAGAAACCTGTATTTAATGCATTCTTTACTGAGTATTTATTTAGCAGCTACTATGTTCCAAATGGTATACTAGGTATGCTACTAAACGTGTGGAAAATACAGGACCAGTTTATGCTCTCCTGGAGATAGTGGGGACACATGTTAAACAAGTAATTCTCATGTGATCTTTTATTCTATGAGACAAGTTCAGATATCACAGTAGCCATGTCACTCACCACCTAGACCAGGTCATGGAGTGAAGAATGGATTGGTGGAAAGGTTGGTTGGGAGCTTACTGAACCTAAAACCTAAAGGGTAAGGAAGCTGAGAGAAGAATGGGGAGTAGATCAAAAGTGCAAGATCATAAACAGACAAAATAAATTCAATGCCCATCCCTGAAATGAACCCAGGTATGTATGTTCTTGTTTTGTTTTTCTTGTTATTTCTTTTTTAATATATCTATAAACTAGGATAAGATCTCTAGAGCATAAATTTCTTGAAGCCAAGTAATATATCTTCCAGAGAATTTCAAATTTTCATTCCACTTTCAAATGAGTGAGTGAATGCACACATTGTGATTTAGACGATACCATGTGACTATGGGCCACAGCGTATTGACCAGACAGTGTCATGCAAAGTACTGGAGACGAAGGCCAAGGTTCCGAGGACATCATCGCTGATGGACAGAAGAGAAAAAGGAGAATGATAAATACGCGACTTACGAAACTGTTCATTTATTCCCTAAATTTCATTCCACATTTCTTATTTCTTAGACTCCATTGCTTTATTTTATTTTGTTGTTTGTTTAACATATGCTTGGGGACTTTCCTGTGGCTCAGATGGTAAAGAATCTGCCTGCAATGCAGGAGACCCGGGTTCCATCCCTGGGTCTGGAAGATGCACTGGAGAAGGGAATGGCAACCCACTCCAGTATTCTTGCCTGGAGAATCCCATGGACAGAGGAGCCTGGTGGGCTACAGTCCATAGGGTCGCAAAGAGTCAGACACAACTGAATGACTAACATTACTAATATATCCTTATATGCTACAAAGGTCAATCAATAGATAGTGATTAAACAAATGAACTGAAATGGAAATAAGCGTAGTTGTTTTTTAGAATTTTAGAAGTAAAGAGAGCCTCATTACAATCTTGAACAGACATTGTGTATAAATGTGTGTATGCATACATGTGTGATGTAATTGTGTGCATGCAGTTGTGTGTATATGCACAAGTGTATGGCATATGTGTTTGTGTATAGTCGTGTGTGGATACACGTATCTTGTGTGCATGTGCATATATGTGAGTGTGTATATGCACATTCCTATGTTTATGTGAATGTGTGTGAAAAAATTGTTAGTCACTCAATCATGTTCGACTCTTTGTAACCCCATGGATTGTAGCCCACCAGGCTCCTCTGTCCATGGGATTTTCTAGGCAAGAATATTGGAGTGGGTTGCCATTTCCTGCTCCAGGGGATGTTCCCGACCCAGGGATCGAACCCACGTCTCCTGTGCCTCCTGCACTGCAAGCAGATTCTTTACCCACTGAGCCATTGTGAATGTGTGAATATGTATTTATATATGCATGTGTGTAATTATGTGTGTGTCTTTATGTTAATGCCTGCAGATGTTGGAAAAGATTGAAGGCAGAAGGAAAAGAGCATGACAGGGGATGAGATGGTTGGATGGTATCCTTGATTCAATGGACATGAACTTGGGCAAGCTCAGGGAGATGGTGAAGAACAAGGAAGCCTGGTGTGCTGTAGTCCATGGGATCGTGAAGAATTGGACATGACTTGGCAACTGAACAAAACAATGATAAAATACTACATGTGCATGTTTATGTCAATGCGTATATAGGTATACGAGCATGTTTATGTACATCTGCATATATCTGTAGCTGTGGGTAGGTTTCTGTGTGTGTGTGTGTGTACAGAGATCACAGGGAAACTGCATATTCACATATGTGATAAGCAAATATATCACAAATCAAAACCTTAACAGAAACATAAAAGACAAGCATAGTTTTAAGAAAAATGGTGACTGCTGGACTTCAACTGCATTCTCTTTCCTCCTCAGCGTCCCAGCTTTGTCTGATTCTGATTTGGTTTAACGTATCTTCCAGGCTGGCCAAGGGAAAGAGTGCGGCCAGCACAACAAGTAGGCGTCTGTCCCGATCCTGAATAGGGCTCAGTCCCCAGGGAGCCGGCTCCGGAGGCCCGGAGCATCCCAAACAGGCAGCAAAAGGGACCCTGTGTGTGCGGCGTGGCGGCTGGACCCAGCGCCACCTCTAGGGGGAACCCTGTTCCCAGGAATCCCTCTCCTGCCGGCTCGGCCCAGAGTCCTTGAACTTTCAAGTGTTCTCTCCCCCACCCACTCCCCCACAGAACATTCACATTTGGCCTTCGGACGTCCACAGCTGGCAGTTTTTTTGAAACTTTTTCATTAAAATGTGAATAATTTATTCAGGCAGAGACACATGTCTGAATTGTTATAACCACAAAAGAGTCAATGCTTCTTGAATATTCTCAACCAAAAAAAGGACTGGAGGGCTCCTGACTCCCCGTGAATACACAGAGAGCTCTTCCTGCAGAGAACTCAAGGTCCTCCCTGGTGCTCTGACAATTGCACATCAGCTGTGTTCTCATCCTCAAGTTCATACACAGGATATGCAATCATGTGTCAGATACTCATGGAAGTCTGGGTCATGTCCAGATGGGAAAATAATTAACATGATGTGGATTTTTTCACTTCAAATTTCTCAGCCTTTAACATGGTAATGCGCACTGGGAATCTTCACAACTGACAGTTCTTGTTACCCTTTCTTTGTGTTTTTTTTTTTTTTTAATTCATGGTCCATTCTTTCTTAGACTAATTTTTCAAGGAGGGTAGTCCGTAGCTAATGCCATGAAATCAGACGTAAGACAAGCTAGAGAAGTCATGGGAAAGGAGGGCACGGAGGAGGCCAGGGTTTGTGGGGGACTGATTCCGGTCAGTTTCTGGCGCTGGGGTTTTTCCCCAGACTTGAACTCAGTGCGTGCTGCCCATTTCAGTCATATAAAATTGATTTTGTAAATGTAAAGCTTGGCTCCAACAGGAAGGAATGCCAATATGCTTTTCCTTGTCATGCAAAGCTTTTCTATTACTGGTCGCCCCCTGCCCTTTGTGTACACTCCCCATTTCTGTGTGTGACCCACAGCCACGTGCAGCGCAGCTTCTTCACCCTTGCCTGCCCCGCCTCCTCTTCCTCTGCCAAGGCTCCGCCCTCTGCCTGGAACGCCCTCTGGCTCCCCAGCACGCCCTCTCTGTGCTCGGCGCGTGCCTGATCAGCTCTCTCCGCTTCTTGGGTTGACCACAACACCACACGGCCATGGCTTTGACACCTAGCATCATCTCACTGATGTTAGTGCCACCCACGCACCTACAAAAAACAGTGTGGATGCGATTCCTTATTTATCACCTCCCTGGACAAGGGTCCTCCAAGGTCCGAGCACCCCGTTCTGTATCTCCTTTGACCCCCAGAGTCGTCCACATAGCACACTGCGGGTGGCGTGGCACGGCTGGATGGAAGGCGGAGAGAAGAGTTCCCTTCTGTGTGACAGCTAACTGAGTGGGGCAGGATAAAGCCACTCGGTTTCACTTCTCACTGCCAATCCCCGGAAGTTTTAAAACTTTATCCTAAAGAAGTCTCTAAGGTGGAACTAGATACAGAACTTAATAGAAAGCAATGGTTCAAACCAAGCTCGGGGTCCTAGAACCAGATCAGGTCCACAGTCTCCTCTCCTCCCCTCCTTCTGTACCCGGTCACCATGGCTGAAGCCCCTAGCAAAAGCCCAGGGCTCCAAGGAACCCTTTCCACAGCTACTGGTATAAAAAAAAGCCCCCATAGTGACCATCACTCTACCTGTAACCGCCTCACTTCTCCAGAAGAGCGACACTCGACACACTACCACTCCTTCCATAGGGTGCTATCACGTATCTGTCCCAAATACAGGATACAGATCTGAACTGTAAAAAATGCGCAAGATAACCAGACCTAGCCCTGGACCTGGGCCCTTCCTGCAACCTTCTGCCTTGTCTTTCGTCTACTGTGAAACCCTTCACGCTCTTTTGCCATTTCTGCTTTGTTACTCTTTCACAAAAGTGATGACTGCAACTTTGGCCTTCTTCTATTTGCTTGTGTAATACACATCCCTCAGTCATCTCCTTCACTCCCACGAGTTTCGCTAGAATCTGGCAATGTCCCAGGCACAGAATCAGGGCTCAGTAAGCACCTCCGAAGTCTAAGAGTCAGAGAGCCTCCATAGGCGTGGCCCCTGATTCGAATCCACCTGAACTCTCCCCTGAGTGCTGTCCAGTTCTACATTTCCATCAGCTTCTGAGATGTTCCTGTGGGATTCCTCACAAGCACAGCAAGTGTGACTTGAGGATACATCAGTCTCACTGTCTGTGGTCAGCTCCAAGCCACAAAATACCCTGGAGTTTTAAGTGGTTCTCTGTTCACCCCCACAGAGTAGTGTGAATGGAGAATATCACTACACACAAGTCAAGATCTGAACAATGACTCCTTGGTATTGGCTTAACAATTTATCTTGACTTCTCTGGGTGACTTCTCTTCCTGAGGTTAATCTAATATTTTCAATGTCACCAGACAGTCATTATTTTGTTCATTCATTTGCTTGTTACCAGATATTTATTGGTAGCCATGTGTCAGTCACTTTTATTCTAATTGTGGCAAGGATATTAAAACAGAAAAAAGAACAGGAAATAAATGTCAAGTACAAATGATATAATTGATGGAGAATTTCACTAATAGGATAACATAGAAAGGTTTTTAAGTGCAGAATTCTCTGAAACTACTTTATTTTCAGAGACATGAAAGATGAGAATTAGGTTTGCATGAGAAAGATCAGGAAGGAAAAACACTGAAGCTGTAAGGCTCAGCAGTGGGGAAGAGTCCCTGGATCTAAGAATTAGGAACACCGTGAAAGAGGGGAGTGTTACAGCCAGTCCACACTGAGTCCTCTGTCTGTGGTTAGGATTAGTATATGTCAATGGAAGGCTTTAAAGGTTAGGGATATGACGACATCCCATGCATATTCCTAGAATACTATTGGGCATGAGGAATGGATACACAGAGATGAGTTAGTAAGGGATACTAGGTTTTTATGGGAAACAATGGTGGCATCTCATGAGAAAGTCATGGCAGGGACCAGCTGGTGGACATGAAGATGAACTGGGGGGAGAGGGAAAGAGAAATGAAGAATGGTTTCCGGGTGTTGCTTAAACAGCTCCTCTTCTGGAATGAGAAAGTCTGATGGAGGAACAGGTTGAAGGAAACAGGGGCTTGGGGTCACCTAGCAGACATCAGTTCAGCACCCAAGTTCAGGACCAGGATGAGCCACAGGGTGAATGAAAACTGGAGAGAGACCCAGGGCTGACTCCTGGGGAAGCAGTGAGCAGGCAACAGTCTCAACAGAAGCCTATGAGCCAACAATGCAACCGTGATGACCAGGTTCACAGGCAGCCAGAGACTGTCTTTGCCCCCTCCAGGTACTTCCTGAGCCAGGCTGCCCTGGAAGAGGCTGGTGGTTCTCCAGCTCTGCCAAGCTTGGGGATGGTCACCAAAGGAGTGAGGAAAAGAGCTTGACACAGAGAACCTTAATAAGCAGAACATCACTTCATTCTTCCAAACTCCAGTCTGTTTTCAGTCTATTCCGCCCCGCACATCTTCCAAAGACAACGTGGAAAATGGAATTCATCAAAACTGAAGAATTTCCTGTGAAAACCAGCATATCGAATACATTCATGCACTTCCCACATCTTGCTCACAAAACGCTTCAGAGGCATAACAAAGCCCATCTCCATGAGGATGGAGAGAAAAGGAGACGTGTTGACAGGACATCTTACAAATCACAGGGTTAACAGACAAGTGGGACTGACTGAGAAGTGTTAAAGCTGAGATCTAAATGGGCAATTTGGGAATTCCAGGAGCCAGCCAATTCACAGCACAGTCCCAGAGAGGCTCAGATGTGGGAGATTCTGATATCTCTGACAATGTGTGAAGACAGGGCCCCCCACAGGAGAACACGTGAGAGGAGTGGATGAGACAAATGATATCACCTCTCTCCAGCTCGGGGAAGTCATTGCCACCCCCAGGCTTCAGCAGAAACTGGAGGCTGTCTCTCCAGAGACGCTGAATTTGACGTGGCAATACCAGCAGAGCTAGGCTGGTGGGGAGTGGAGATAAGAGAAAAGATCTAATCTGAGCCATGAGACAGCAAGCCTGCTTCTCCTCTGTGGATCTGAGCATCCTCGGGACAAGCCTTACCAGAAAGAACATGAGAGAATTCTTTGCTGAGGAAATGCAGTCAGAGGACCTGTCCATGGAGTTGAAATTCCAGGAATGGCCAATGGAACTGCTCAGCGCGCCCTTCTACAGCCAAGATGTCTACTCAACTGGTCCTCATATCAAAAACAAGATGAAACACAGGTTCATAGAAGCTCTCTGAAATATGAGCTGAAACCCAAGGGTCAATCAACTGAAAAAGCCGTTAATCTGAGAAAGATCAAACCAACCTAGCAACCAACCAGAGACAATCAGAAGGAATGTGACTATTTGGTTGTTGTGTGAAGTTCTATAGGGGAGGAAAGACCATGGAGACATTCTTTCCGCCCCAAGGAAGCTTGAAACTGAGTCCATGGTGCTCCCTCCACCCCACTGTTACAGACTGACTGAACGGCTTCTATGAGGCTAATAATCATAGAAAATAACATGAGGACACTTTATTTCCTTCTGTTCAGTAGACATCAAACCATGAACAAGTAAAACTCATGTAAATGGTTTATGATCTGATTCATATAAAGACCTACCTATCTCCTTCCCTCTCTCTCTTTTTCCCCTTTCCTCCTTCCCTTTCTTTCAAAATAATTTAGGTTTCAAGAAGCTGAAATTAAGACAAATAGCCAAGCAGAAAGCCGTGTCATCAGGCTTGGTGTGTCAGAGACTCAACATGGCATGGCTGTCACGCAGCTGGCCCCTGCCCTGTGAGCCTCTGTGGTCAGTCCTGCGTGGTTTGGGACCTCCCTGAGGAAGGGCGCTCCTACGCACCCAGAGAGCTTCTACAAAAGTCCCCTCTCTACCTTGTAGAAAACCACAAATGAAATGTTTGTGTCTTGGACATTTGTCTGTCTCTGTTGACTGACATTCTGGGCATCGTGCTTTTCACCTTGAAATCCACCTACAAATTGGTGGGAACGCCAAAGAAATACCAGTGCTTCAGAAAAATTTAAACTCCTGTCTGTAGTTCATCAATAAAGCAAATTCAGTGGCTGTGAAGGTGAATGTGGAAAAGGGTCACTGTCGAGGAAACATGACAAATAAGGCTCCATTAAGGCAGATCTCAGCATCACTGTGACAGGTGACTGGAAAAAATGATGGTGGAAAACACATGCTACAACCCAACTGCTAACGAACAAAGCATCCAGGAAATCTGTCAGCCAAGGCAGGACCCACGTCACCCCAACACTGGCTAGCACCATGACTCATTATTGACTGAATAGGGCAGAATGTTTGAGAGGGATCCGGGCACACTGACTCCAACCCCCATCCTGTGACAAGTTACTTAACTTGTGATGCCCTCATTTTTCTTATCTGGAAAATGAGAAACCTGGATTCAAGCCACAGAAGGCTCCTGGCAGAAGTTACAAGGCTTGATGCAAATTAAAGGACTCTTCGACCAACAAAGCCGGTGAAACTGAATGCTTTTTCTCCTTCTTAAGCTTAATAATGTATATTTAGAGGTTCCTATAAGTCCTGTACAGAACATGCAAACTATGATCACTCCTTCAAAAGTGTGCATCCCCTCAGAACACTTGTTTTATTTCCCTCTACACACTCAGTAAAGTCTACTGCCCCACACAATACCCAGGCCAGCCACTTTTGAGGCCTTCTTAAATTAAAAAAAAAAAAAAAAAAATTAAGCCCAAATTATAACCCTAAAGAGATACTTTGAATAAAAGGTGTATACATCATGAGAACAAGCAGGCTCTTATGAACAGGCTAGCATGCATTTTTTTTTAAACTCTGATGAGAGAATATAAATAGGATAAAAATTACCATTCCAACCATAACCAACCTTAAATGTATCTTTCAGTGGATTTACATTTCTGACCCTAGTTAACTACTTCAACTCTTTGTAATATCACTGTGACTTCAGAAAGTATTAAATTAAAAAGTGAGTCTCTTGAAGGTGATTTCCAGAACCCACATGGAGGAGTAGTTGGTGAGACCTTTCAACTCCACGTGTCAACGCCTACGTGATGCCCGCTGAGTACCATACCCATCCTCCTGGTGCTTAAGTAACTCCAGCACTCTGAAAGGTTGTTACTTCAGACTGAATTCTCATTCTGTGAGCAGAGATATAATTAGATATAATTCTTCACCACTCAAGTTCCAATGCATGGCTATGAATTCCTAATACAGCTTCTCCTTCCCCTAGCTACTTGTGTATTCCAACCATAAAAACTTACCTATAATAATCTCAATTTTTTGCAGTGTTAATTATCTGCAAACGGTTTCCCTCATCATAGGAATATGTATGTGTTGGTTTTAAGAAGCTACCCCTAACTTCCTTTAATTTGTTCGTGCCTGGGAAACTCCATTCTCCTAGTTAGTGATACATGGTATTTCAGGATACACCACTATAACATAAGTAAGGAGATGTTAAGAAGAAATCAGAGGTGAATCATAATTTTCTTTGGAATAGGAACAGCTCATTATTTAATCATGCTTTAAAGATTTTTTTCTGAATCATTAACAGATATTGATTCTATATTAAAGTCAACCTAAAGGATATGTAAATATATATTAAATATATTACTTTTTTTGTTAGCTTTTAAGCTTCTACATAAGGTTGTTTACACATTTTATTGTGATCAGCATTTGAGGAAAAATGATAAAATATAGGGCTAGCCAAAGAGTTTGTTCAGGCTTTTCTATACCTTCTTATGGAAAAACCCAAATGCACTTGCACTTTTTGGCCAACCCAAAACAAAATGGTCAGGATCTACATAAAATCTCTACGAGGCAAATCATCACACTTTCACTTATTTCCTCTCTTTTAGCTTGTAGTCCATGACTGTTAGGAAAATATATAAATTACATTTTTATTTAGAGGAAAATAATGTGCTAGTGAGCATTTCCCTCATCTGTTCTGCATCATCATCAGTTAAGTTAAAGGGGAAAAGTGGTAATGCCCAGGAGATTGTGAATGTTATCATGACAAAATGATGCAAGATGGCAGTTTCTCAGAAAAAGCTTTAAATGGCACAGATATGAATTGCACATGTATATCTGCATGTGTTTGTGTATGTATATCAGCCTGACCTACTCAGAGTAGAATTACGCCTTTATTGCACACATTCTTATATGTAACTTTGTCCAGCTTAAATAAAAACTACCTGTGCATATACCTGTATTTTTGATAAACATTCTATTTGTCTGGTCAATTTATGAAATTTTTTTTTTTATTTCATATTGACTTTAGTTGATTAAAGGTCTGGAGACATTTTGAAATAAATTCCTCCATGTGTGTTTACTTTCTACTTACTCAGATAACCTATAGAGACACACACACTTCATTATTTTTTTCATCACTTGGTATCTTAGCCTTAATACTTTAAAGGCAGTAATTCCATCATTTTTTAATCACCACATAGCAATCTCATCAAGAAAACAAACAAACAAAAATCCAATGAGAGTGAATTCACACCTTTAAATATGTTTAACTGTTTGGACAACACAATCACTGACATTCAAAAGAATATCAAGTCCACTAAATATTGTATTTTAAAAAATATTTCTCTCTTGAGATACATGATTTTAAATATACACATCCTATTTTTCATAAGATGATGCAGACATAAAAACACACATAATTAATTCAGATACAAGCATGGCAGAGAATACAATCACATGAAATCTAAACATTTTACAGGCATTGCAGTAGCAGAACCTTCAGTGAGTCAACATGGTTTACTTTATCATTAATCCTATGAAATGGAAACATAAAAAAAAGGTAACTTACAAAATAAGGGTTGTATTTTTCTGCATCCAAACCTCATAACATCAATTGTTTCATTAAATAAGAGAACACTATAATTATGGATATCAGAAAATTGATTCCTTAAAAAAAAAAAACAAACCCTGTGGATATCCTATGTGACTAACATGGCACTGGGCTTTAATGAGAGATAAAAAATTGAATTAGAAAATGCTTCTGCCTTTGGTGTTAACAGTACAGCTGGGATGTGCAAATGCAGAATCTGTATCCATGAGCCTTCAGCTGACCCTAGTTTGCAGATAACAAGAACTATTTGATTTTAAAGTTGTTCTTTTTAATGAATTTTGCTTTGGTTTAGAGAAGCACAGTTCTTGGAATCATAAGATACTATTGTCATCCCTGTAGGTGAGATGAGTCTGAGCTTGCCCTAAAACTGTGACCTGCAGGTGAAATAACTCACAACAGGAACCTGAGGACTCTTCTGGGAAGGGAACTGTCTCACAAAGAGTGTTCTGATGCTTACAGCTGACCCCTCAACTGTGTATTTGTTCATCTCGTGGTTGCGGAGGGTGGTCCAAGCAGACAGGGGGGCTGAATGGCCAGTGGAAGATTACTCACTGTCTTCACAAAATCCATGTGCATGGCGGTGACAGTGACCAGTGACCTCCTGGGTTCCTCTGGCCAGCCCAGCCCTTGCCGCACCCCACATCCTCTCCTTTCATGTGATAACTCATCTCTGCTGAGTCAATTTAGGGCTTCCTGTGCAGGAAAGGAGAACTTTCTGCAGGGTTCTGGCCTCTTGTGACAGGAAGACTTGAGTCCACACATGAAAGACTGAAAGAGGCAGGAATGTCATAGAGTAAACAAGCTATTGGGAGGGTTTCCTTGGGACTAGAAAGAGTTGACACAAAGCAGGTGGTGGTGGAAAAGACCAGGATTCTGGGGAAGATAGAAGGCAGGAGGAGAAGGGACAACAGAGGATGAGATGGTTGGATGGCATCACCAACTCAACGGACATGAGTTTGAGCACACTCCAGGAGGTGGTGAGGGACAGGGCAGCCGGGCGTGCTGCAGTCAGTGGGTGCAAAGAGTCAGACACGGCTGAACAACAACAACAAAAAGATGGTGGTACGAAGCTCTAAGAAGCGTGAGTCTTCAAGATAGAAAAGGCAAAGAGGAAGAAGAAAACAGCAGTATCAACATTGCAGAGACTTGAGCTATGGATACTTTCTAAAATTTCTATTTTGGCTGTGTAACTGGTTTTCTCCAGTGGAAATTGGCACTCAAAGACTCGACAACCTAACCGTAAATCTGTTTTAAGATAGTCTCCAAAGATTCTAGGATCAAAAGTGTCACTCCTTTGAGTGCCATTGATCTCAAGGTCATACAAAGGTCATGAGGAGGGATTTCCCTCTTTAATGAAAGAAATAGTGTCCTGGTAGATGGAGTCCCAGCTGAGTGCAAGTGTGGCCACTGAGGTCTGAGCATCCATTAGCTCCACCAGCACCACTGGTTCAGGCAGAACAGGGTGTCAGCCACAGTCGGAAGTGTTGACCCTGTCTGAGGTGACACTGTGTGATTTCCACTGCACTCACACTTCAGAGCTCAACCAAAGACCACAAAAGATAAGAGAAGGGGGGTTGGGAAACAGGCTCTGGTCAGAGAAAGGAAGGCTAATTTCAGGGAAACTCTTTGAAAAACATACAATCTATATTCAATTACACTGTATTCAATTAAATTCTTATCAGTTCAGTTCAGTTCAGTTCAGTCGCACAGCTGTGTCCGACTCTTTGCGACCCTACAAATCGCAGCATGCCAGGCCTCCCTGTCCATCACCAAATTCTGGAGTTCACTGAGACTCACATCCATAGAGTCAGTGATGCCATACAACCATCTCATCCTCTGTCAATCCCTTCTCCTCCTGCCCCCAATCCCCCCAGCATCAGAGTCTTTTCCAATGAGTCAACTCTTCCCATGAGGTGGCCAAAGTACTGGAGTTTCAGCTTTAGCATCATTCCCTCCAAAGAAATCCTAGGGCTGATCTCCTTCAGAATGGACTGGTTGGATCTCCTTGCAGTCCAAGGGACTCTCAAGAGTCTTCTCCAACACCACAGTTCAAAAGCATCAGTTCTTTGGTGCTCAGCTTTCTTCATAGTCCAACTCTCACATCCATACATGACCACTGGAAAAACCATAGCCTTGACTAAACGGACCTTTGTTGGCAAAGTAATGTCTGTGCATTTCAATATTCTATCTAGGTTGGTCATAACTTTCCTTCCAAGGAGTAAGTGTCTTTTAATTGTATGGCTGCAGTCACCATCTGCAGTGATTTTGGAGCCTAAAACAATAAAGTCTGACACTGTTTCCACTGTTTCCCCACCTATTTGCCATGAAGTGATGGGACCAGATGCCATGATCTTCGTTTTCTGAATGTTGAGCTTTAAGCCAACTTTTTCACTCTCCACTTTCACCTTCATCAAGAGGCTTTTTAGTTCCTCTTCACTTTCTGCCATAAGGGTGGTGTCATCTGCATATCTGAGGTTATTGATATTTCTCCCAGCAATCTTGATTCCAGCTTGTGCTTCTTCCAGCCCAGCGTTTCTCATGATGTACTCTGCATAGAAGTTAAATAAGCAGGGTGACAATATACAGCCTTGACGTACTCCTTTTCCTATTTGGAACCAGTCTGTTGTTCCATGTCCAGTTCAAACTGTTGCTTCCTGATCTGCATATAGGTTTCTCAAGAGGCAGGTCAGGTGGTCTGGTATTCCCATCTCTTTCAGAATTTTCCACAGTTTATTGTGATCCACACAGTCAAAGGCTTTGGCATAGTCAATAAAGCAGAAATATATATTTTTCTGGAACTCTCTTGCTTTTTGATGATCCAGCAGATGTTGGCAATTTGATCTCTGGTTCTTCTGTCTTTTCTAAAACCAGGCTGAACATCTGGAAGTTCACGGTTCACATATTGCTGAAGCCTGGATTGGAGAATTTTGAGCACTACTTCACTAGCGTCTGAGATGAGTGCAATTGTGCGGTAGTTTGAGCGTTCTTTGGCATTGCCTTTCTTTGGGATTGGAATGAAAACTGACCTTTTCCAGTCCTGTGGCCACTGCTGAGTTTTCCACATTTGACTATAAATTCTTATAGTCAATTTATATTCAATTAATATTAAGTTGTTCAGTCAAGTTAATGGAAACTTTATATACTTAAACTTTATATGCATAATCAATTATGCTTTTGTTACTAGGATACTGCATGCCAGAAAACATGATCATCCATCAATCAGGCACCCCTCATCTATTTGTTATCCACTAGTCTAACACACACACACACACACACACACACACACACATATATATATATATCATATGTAATGTATATAATATGTAAATAAGCTCATGGCAAATGCAAAGGTTTTTCATCCCATATATATCTGTGTGCGCTCACATGTGCTTTTTTGTGTAATTATTTCTTTGATTAGACTATGAATTTTTATGAGCCCCCTCCACTTTTCAAAATCAGTTACAACATTTGGTACAGTAAGTGAAAATTATAATGTTGGATAATTTTAAGCTAATGTTCTTTTTTTCCCAAACAAATTTTTATTAAAGTATAGCTGATGTACAGTATTGTATTAGTTTCATGTGTACAGAAAAGTTATCCATCTAAATATACATATATTATTTTCAGATTATTTTCCATTATTGGTTATTACAAGGGATGGAATATACAGGAGAATATATATCCTGTGCTATACAGGAGGTTTTTGTTGTTTAGCTATTTTATATATAGTTATACAGTATCATAAACTGTGGAAAATTCTGAAAGAGATGGGAATACTAGACCACCTGATCTGCCTCTTGAGAAATTTGCATGCAGGTCAGGAAGCAACAGTTAGAACTGGACATGGAACAACAGACTGGTTCCAAATAGGAAAAGGAGTACGTCAAGGCTGTATATTGTCACGCTGCTTATTTAACTTCTATGCAGAGTACATCATGAGAAACGCTGGGCTGGAAGAAGCACAAGCTGGAATCAAGATTGCAGGGAGAAATATCAATAACCTCAGATATGCAGATGACACCACCCTTATGGCAGAAAGTGAAGAGGAACTAAAAAGCCTCTTGATGAAGGTGAAAGTGGAGAGTGAAAAAGTTGGCTTAAAGCTCAACATTCAGAAAACGAAGATCATGGCATCTGGTCCCATCACTTCATGGCAAATAGATGGGGAAACTGAAAACAGTGTCATACTTTATTGTTTTGGGCTCCAAAATCACTGCAGATGGTGACTGCAGCCATGAAATTAAAAGATGCTACTCCTTGGAAGGAAAGTTATGACCAACCTAGATAGCATATTCAAAAGCAGAGACATTACTTTGCCAACAAAGTTTCGACTAGTTAAGGCTATGATTTTTCCAGTGGTCATGTATGGATGTGAGAGTTGGACTGTGAAGAAGGCTGAGTGCCAAAGAATTGATGCTTTTGAACTGTGGTGTTGGAGAAGACTCTTGAGAGTCCCTTGGACTGCAAGGAGATCCAACCAGTCCATTCTGAAGGAGATCAGTCCTAGGATTTCTTTGGAGGGAATGATGCTAAAGCTGAAACTCCAGTACTTTGGCCTCCTCATGGGAAGAGTTGACTCATTGGAAAAGACTCTGATGCTGGGAGGGATTGGGGGCAGGAGGAGAAGGGGATGACCGAGGATGAGATGGTTGTATGGCATCACTGACTCTATGGACGTGAGTCTCAGTGAACTCCAGGATTTGGTGATGGACAGGGAGGCCTGGCATGCTGCAATTCGTGGGGTCACAAAGAGTCGGACACGACTGAGCAACTGATCTGATCTGATATGATACAGTATCATATATCTGTTAATTTCAAGTTCCTAATGCATCCCTCCTTCCCCCTTTAGTAATCATAATTTTGTTTTCTATGTCTCTGAGTTTATTTCTGCTTTGTTAAAAAGTTCATTTGTATCATTTTTTTTTTTAGATTTCATAGCATATCATTTGACATTTGCTTTTCCTGACTTTCTTCACTTAGTATGATTATCTATAGGTCCATCCATGAGCTGATATTGTAGATCAAATTAGTTTAAGATCCAGGACTTCCTTGCTTAACAGATTGCTTTCAACTGACATATTTATGAACCTGTGCAATCCTTACAGTCATACTATACACTTTATATAATTCTCCCCATCATATAGATTAAAAAATTCAGTGCAGTGAATTTACGTGACCTGCCCAAGTTCAGACAATTAATAAATAAAAGAGCTTACATATATTCCAAGGTCTTTCTCATTTGACATCTATGACTTAAAATCCTCATTTAATTATCTGCTAATAAATGACAATTAAAGTTATGCTCTAAGTGGATGCAATCAGCAGTCCACTTTTTTTACACATTGATTAATTAGATTATTTGCTCCATTCTTCTGCATGTATCCATGAGAGACATGTCCCAACATGTTTCAAACCCCCAAATTTGTGATTTCCAATTGTTCACAATTTTCTCTATAAATATAAAAATATTACTGAATAAATTAAGCAGGTGCTAGGGGAAAAAAAACAAAGAAGAACAGAAATAAAGCCAATTAAAAAGCTACTGAAATAAATTCTATCATTTTCAAACTTTTGCTTAATTTCTGCCTCTCACTGAGCAGTTTTTGCATTGTCATTATTTTTTGTAGTTAGCAACAAGAGATTATATTTTCATTAATGGCATCACTTAAGCCACTAGCAAATTTAGTATTAAATTCTATGATTCCTCAGCTTTTCAATTTTCTACTAGTCAGTCTCCCTGAGGTGGTTTAATTTTCAACATCACTAACCAGCACTCACTTTCATTATCACACATCCACGGTGCCGCAGTTATCTCAACTGTTATCCAAGGAAAAAGAGACAAAGAAAAGACTTCTGTTCATTCCTCTCCTCGACTGAATGTGATAAGGATATAATGTAACTGGAAGAGAGTATTACGGAAACTGAGAGGGCATCTCCCAACTTACATGTGTAACATTTCAAACACACATGAATTGTGCTTTGCCCCCTAAGGCACAGGCACTGCTTCTGCCTCTCGGAGGTGACGTCCTCCACCAGGACCGGTGAGGCTGCAAAGAGTGAGAGGCTCAGAGCTGCAGACGGGTCCAACCTCACCCCTGGTGTCTCAGGGCATCCCCAGCATTTCAGGCTGGTGTTCTTCATCTGAGAGAAGGAGAGCACCTTTCTCTTCCGAGGCTGTCACAAAATTGCTATATGGATACCAGTGACAGAGGTGGGGAAAGGAAAAAAGGGAAAGCGAAGTCACTCAGTCATGTCCAATGCTTGGTGGCCTCATGGACTGTAGCCCTCCAGGTTCTTCGGTTGATGGGATTCTGCAGACAAGAATACTGGAGTGGGTTGCCATTTCCTTCTCCAGGGGATCTTCCTGACCCAGGGACCGAACCTGGGTCTCCTGCATTGTAGGCAGATGCTTTATAGTCTGAGCCCCCAGAGAAGTCCTACAGAGGTGGGGAACATGACTTCAAACAGTGAACCCTCCCAGGGCCATGAATCTCTTCTCCTTCAATTAAGTGAATTCAGAAGAAAAGTCTCTATTTTTATTACAGGATGATCAAACATGTCATCCCATGTATTACTATTATTATTATATTAAATTTGCACATAGCCTCCCTCGAGAAGTGAAGCCATTGCCTCTCTTGCTGAAGACATGGCCTGCACCACAGCCTGTGACTGGAGCCAATGTGTGCAGGCCAACATTCTCCACTGCAATCTGAAGAACTCCCTCTGCTGCCATGGGTCACTGCAAAATGAACTGACCCTTGTTGGCCCACCTGGAGTCTCATCCCAAAGAGAGCTCAGCATGACTCTGCCTGAACAGAAAAGCATCCAGCACATTCACAGAAATATTTAATAAAAGACTGAATATCAGCTCAAACTATCTGTGTTGTACTAACAATACTTGTGAAAATCATGAACAAAACATGTCCATCCCTCCATCCCTTCCTCTTTCTCTTCCCTTCCTACCTTCTTTCTTTCCTTCCTTCCTCCTCTCCTTTCCTCTCTCTCTCTCTCTCTTAGAATTCATCTAAATTAAAATAAGATGATTTATTGCTTTTTTTGTGTAAATGGTAATGTCTTAATAGAGTAAAAACACCCACAGATGGCCTTGGTATGAACATTTTGGCTTGATACCCTAAGGAACTAGAAGCAAAATAAAGGAAGAGGGAATAACTATTCTAGTATTTACTTCCATTTGTGCTTCTGATCCTTTCAAGATTTTCACCTTAATGATTCAATGTTTTCATCTATGAACCATTTTTTTCTCTCCTACCCTTGAAAATCTGATGGTATTGAGACATGTTTACTCCGTCTATAGTGCACTGTCTATAAAAAATACTGGACTTGGGTTTTCTTTACTCAAAAGTGGGAAATCCAGGTGACTTGGGATTCTAATCCTAGTTAGAAGGAAATGAAGTGGAAGGTATGTGGTCACTAAGTCTTATTTTCATATCTGCTACTCAGAGAAGGCAATGGCACCCCACTCCAGTACTTTTGCCTAGAAAATCCCATGGATGGAGGGGCCTGGTGGGCTGCAGTCCACGGGGTCGCTAAAGTCGGACATGACTAAGCGACTTCATTTTCTTTTTTTTTTTTTTTTAATTTTACTTTATTTTTAAACTTTACAATATTGTATTAGTTTTGCCAAATATCGAAATGAATCCACCACAGGTATACATGTGTTCCCCATCTTGAACCCTCCTCCCTCCTCCCTCCCCATACCATCCCTCTGGGTGGTCCCAGTGCACCAGCCCCAAGCATCCAGTATCGTGCATCAAACCTGGACTGGCGACTCGTTTCATACATGATATTGTACATGTTTCAATGCCATTCTCCCAAATCTCCCCACTCTCTCCCTCTCCCACAGAGTCCATAAGACTGATCTATACATCAGTGTCTCTTTTGCTGTCTCGCACACAGGGTTATTGTTACCATCTTTCTAAATTCCATATATATGCGTTAGTATACTGTATTGGTGTTTTTCTTTCTGGCTTACTTCACTCTGTATAATAGGCTCCAGTTTCATCCACCTCATTAGAACTGATTCAAATGTATTCTTTTTAATGGCTGAGTAATACTCCATTGTGTATATGTACCACAGCTTTCTTATCCATTCATCTGCTGATGGACATCTAGGTTGCTTCCATGTTCTGGCTATTATAAACTTTCATGCACTGGAGAAGGAAATGGCAACCCACTCCAGTGTTTTTGCCTGCAGAATCCCAGGGACGGGGAAGCCTGGTGGGCTGCAGTCCATGAGGTTGACTGAAGCGACTTAGCAGCAACAGCATTCCCACTCAGAACTGAAGGAAACATTGTTAACAGTGAGTCCTGAAATCAGAAGGGCTGGAGTAAGGGCTGGAGGTCTGCTCTTCCTCTGAGCATCATTCTGTAGTGTTGAGAGTGTCTTGCTGTTGTTGCTGTTGCTAAGTCACTTCAGTCGTGTCTGACTCTGTGCGACCCCACAGACGGCAGCCCACCAGGCTCCCCGGTCCCTGGGATTCTCCAGGCAAGAACACTGGAGTGGGTTGCCATTTTCTTCTCCAATGCATGAAAGTGAAAATTGAAAGTTAAGTCGCTCAGTTGTGTCCTACTCTTAGCAACCCCATGGACTGTAGCCTACCAGGCTCCTCCGTCCATGGGATTTTCCAGGCAAGAGTACTGGAGTGGTGTGCTATTGCCTTCTCCAGAGACTGTCTTAATCCACTGCTTTTAGGGAAAAAAGAGCCCAGACTGAGGCTGGGACCAACTTGAACATCAGGTGCTTTGAAATCTAAGAGGCAGACATCCTTTTATCCCTTTGTTTAAATTCCTTCTTTAGGGGGCAGATTCTTGGAAGAGAGTGGAAGTAAAAACAGGATGCTGAAGTTTATAGGAACTCATTGTTGCAAGAAGTTTTCTGCAGTCAAATGTAATTTGGTTATTCATAAGAAAGGAGAAAACAGGAAGAGAAGGGAAGTAGAGTGGTGCCCAACGCACCTGCGATCAAAGCCGCATGGGTACGTTGCTGTAAGGTTTATCAAAGCTCATTGTTCTGCAGGCCACGCTCCGCTACACAGTTGGAAAAAGCTATCACTCATCTCAGCCTTCCAGTCTCGACAACAATGACATGCATTTCAATAACAGAAGCAACAACATTCATATGGAAAACGTATCATTTTTTGCAAATTTTTTTTCATTTTCTTGTTGAAGTTTACACTGTTATGCCAAGGATGGCTGCCCTGTGTGGGGATGGCATCCCCAGCCACTCAGGAGCTACATCTTGGACATGAACTCGAAAAGCCACTTTTCTCTCCCCCACGTCACTTAAGTTTCTACTATGAGAGTTTCTTGGTGATTAAGAAAATAATTTTTGTAAGAATGCTGTTGAAACTCACAAATAGTATCTGAAAGGAAAGAGGGCACCTTCTGGATTCCCTGTGACATTTCGTCAGTTTGGATTTGCTGCTTAATTATTTTGCTCTATATAAAGGACCTAGTCCCAGAAAATTTGCAGCAGAAGCTGTTTATAAGAGTATCTGCAGGAACCATGTTAACCTAAATGGCTTAAGCTGCTGAAACTGACACATGCAGGGTCATGGAGGAAGAATTAGAGGAACTTCCAGGAGAATGTCTCTGAGTAGGAAGGGGAACTTGGGGACTATATCTAATACAAACTTTCCCTTCTGATAATTTCTGTTGGGTCCCAGGGAGTCTGTATCCAGGATGCATGTCATGGTGCTGTAGGACTCTAATGCAAAGATGGATTCCTCTTCCTGGGACTGAACAGAATCCAAGGGAGCATCACATGCCTGGATCAGGAAGAGTGAGAAGAAAAGACAAGGCAAGGGCAAGACCCAGGCTCACCTGGGTCAGGTGAGGTCACCTGTGAAGGCTTGGAGGGGGTGGTCCCCAGGGCCAGTCTGCAAGGGTGGGGGCAGCAGGCTCCTGCAGGCGGGGGGACCCCTGTCCTGGACTCACAGACTGTGCTGTGGCCAATGAGGCTCCCCAACCACCTCACTCTGCACTCTTCTCTTGACTTTTGTGGAAGCTAGGCTTTCTGCCAAGACCATCACCCTTCTCTCCTGGCTGGCAGACACCCTCCTCACCCTGAGGTCCAAACTCACTGGGATCTGCTTGGACAAAACTTCTGAGTCTGCATCTTCCTATGTGCTCCTCACATGCAATTCCACACTGAGTTACCAGTGACCTGTGTGATGGATGAGCTGATGGTCTACATTTGTCTGTCTACATCACAACAGGCAGGGCCTCAAAAACAGATACACCTGCTGAGTGCACACCTTGGGGCCACAACCACAGTGCTGCTTCTCCAGGACACAGGAGCCCCCTCAGTTTCTCCCCAGAGGATCCTTTCTAACCTAGGACAGGAAATCACTACAATATGACTGCTGGAGAGGCAGGGGCAGCTTCCACACTGCAGGGGAGGGGCTGCAGTAACCTGGTAACCCATGGCCATCCCAACTTATGGGGCTGCAGAGGGGAGAGACTCTTCTCCTGTGATCCTGTTATGCTCTGGTATTCCAGGGACCCCAGTATAACGTCAGATCTTCAGCTAAAATGCATGAACCTTCTCCATAAGATGCGTGTAAAAAACAAGGTCTCCAAGGTTTGGTCCTCAATTTATCATCCCAGCTCCTCGCAGAGCTCAAAACAGTCTGTCTTAGCAGCTCCAGTGGCCACAAGATGCCACAGACAGAGGCAAGGGGTGGGGGGGATCAGGGACTTGGACAGCAGTCATGCATTTCTCAACGTTCTGCAGCCTGGTGGAAAATCCACAATGAAGGTACTCCCCAAGGTGGTTTCTGCTCAGAGCCACCTTCCTACCTGGCAGAGGGCCTTCTGCTCACACGGCCTCCATTGGATGTGTGTATGGAGGAGGGGAGAGAGGATGAGCCCTCGGTGTCTGTACTCAGCAAGACACTCATCCCAGTTATCTTCCAAGACCCCATCTCCAAAGGCATCTCATAGAGCTCCCGCCTATGAATCCTGATGGCACAAATAGCCAGTCATGGGAAGTTCTGCCCATAAGACTGGAGATCAGAAAACCTCTCTCTATACCCCAGCCCAAGACTCATTCTCTCTCACCCGTAGGTGCATCTTGCTCCTGGACCAGCTCTAGAATGGAGGATGAGATGAAGGGTGAAAGAGTAAACAGGCCCCTTGATTTTTATCTGTCTGATTCCACAGGCAACACTATGTGTATCTGTTCCACACGCATCCATTATTCCCAGTTCCATGCTGGGATAAATCTGGTAGAGATGATTTAAAAAGATAAGCCACCTCCTTGTTTTTTTTTAAGGAAGCAATATTTTCTAAATAACTTTACATGGACAAATCTACAACGAATGTCCCGCAATAACCCTGTCTTCTTTTTACTATAAAGGAAGTACATCTAGGCTTCCTGGCAGCACCATGGGGACATGAAGCTAATGGACTGGAGATACAGTAGACCTTTTGAACATGGAGCAGCCCTCATTCAAAAGTCTACAGATAACAAACGCTGGAGAGGGTGTAGAGAAAAGAGAACGCTCCCTCCCACACTGCTGGTGGGAATGTCAGTTGGTAATAACCATTCTGGGAAACAGTATGGAGCTTCCTTTAAAAACTGAACACAGAACTACCATATGATACTGCAATCCCACTCCTGGGCATATATCTGGAGGAAACTGTAATTTGAAAGGATACATGCACTTCAGTGTTCACAGCAGTACTATTTACAGTAGCCAAGACATAGAAGCAACCCACATGTTCATCAACAGATAGGTGGATATAGAAGATGTGGTACATATATTCAATAGAATATTATTCGCCCATAAAAAAGAATGCAATAATGTCTTTGCCCCAATCTCTAGAGATTATCATACTAAGTGAAGTTGTTGTTGTTCAGTCACTAAGTCATGCCTGATTCTTTGTGACCCCATGAACTGCAGTATGCCAAGCTTCCCTGTCTATCACTCTCTCCCCTAGTTTGCTCAAACTCATGTCCACTGCATCAGTGATACCATCCAACCATCTCATTCTCTGTTGCTCCCTTCTCCTCTTGCCCTCAATTTTTTCCAGCATCAGGGTCTTTCCCAGTGAGTCAGCTGTTTGCATCCAGTGGTTGGAACTTCAGCTTTAGCATCAGTCCTTTCAAAGAATATTCAGGATTAATTTCCTTTAGGATTGACTGGTTTAACCTTGCTATCCAAGGGACTCTAAAGAGTCTTCTACAGCACCACACTTTGAAAGTGTTAATTCTTCAGCACTCAGCCTTCTTTATGGTCCAACTCTCATATCCATACATGACTAGTGGAAAAAACCATAGCTTTGACTAAGTGAAGTAAGTCAGGCTAGTATCACACAATATCACTTACATGTGGAGTCTAAAAGAATGATACAGATAAATGCGTTTAGAAAACAGAAATGGACTCACAGATACAGAAAATACTTATAGGTACCAAAGGGGAAAAGGGAGGAGGTATAAACTAGGTATATGGGGCTTACAGATATACACCACTATATCTATTAAAAAGCAGAGACATTACTTTGCCAACAAAGGTTCATCTAGTCAAAGCTATGGTTTTTCCAGTAGTCATGTATGGATGTGAGAGTTGGACTATAAAGAAAGCTGAGAGCTGAAGAATTGATACTTTTGAACTGTGGTGTTGGAGAAGACACTTTAGGGTTCCTTGAACAGCAAGGAGATCCAAACAGTCCATAAAGGAAATCAGTCCTGAATATTCATTGGAAGGACTGATGCTGAAGCTAAAACTCCAATACTTTGGCCACCTGACGTGAAGAACTGACTCATTTCAAAAGACCCTGTTGCTGAGAAAGATTGAAGGCAGGAGGAGAAGGGGACGACAGAGGATGAGATGGTTGGATGGCAGCACCAACTCCATGGACATAAGTTTGAGTAAACTCCGGGAGTTGGTGATGGACAGGGAGGCCTGGCGTGCTGTGGTTCATGGGGTCACAGAGTCGGACACGACTGAGCGACTGAACTGAACTACTATATATAACATAGATCAACAAATCCACAAGAAGGTCCTACTGTAGGGCACAGGAAACTATACTCAGTATTTCATAATAACCAATAATGGAAAAGAATATGAAAAAAGATATATATATATATGTATATGTATAATGAATCACTTTGCTGTACAATCAACACGATGTTGTAATTAAGTGTACTTCCATTTTTTTGAAAAGGGAAAATAAGTTGGCACAGCCCAGCCCTGTGTGCTCCCAGGAGGCATTCTGACTCCTCTCGTGAGGCCCGTGTCTCAGGTGCAGGTCAGAGGAGGGCCGTCGCTGCCCTGCCTGCCTGCAGACCCTCCTTCACTTCGAGAAGTTGTGTGCAGCACTGGCAGCCACACAGGAGCCAGGGGAGGTGCAGCCCTTGGTCCCGTCATGCTGACAAGTGGCTGCTCAGCGTGACAGGCTGGAGGCTCAGCGGGGAGCTCCTCCAGCAGACCATGTGCTTCGTGGGCGACGAACCTGGTTGCCAACAGGCAAACAAAATGAGAACAACCTCCAGACTGATGACTCGGAGCAAAGAGGCTAATGGATACTGCTCTTGCTTTTCACTTTTCTCCTCCTGCAGGCCCAACCGCATGGCCTCACATGGTACAACTTGGCTGACACACACCATGTTATCAGTCAGGTTCCCGTCAGGAATACTAGACTACGGGCAAAACAGGAGCAGGTAGGGCAGCATACTTGGTTCTGCCTTTGGCCACTGAGGTTTCTTTCTGAGGAACTTTATTTGTAATTGGCACAAAGATCTGGATTCTTAGAGAAACAAGTAGGGAGATACGGTATAGTAGATTAGTGCAAGTTGCACTAATTTAAAATTTGACACTTAATCTGGGAAAGTACATGGCAGATGAGACTAAATGTCCACCTCACAGATGCCAAGGACACACCCCTACATCCAAGGACTCCCTGGGACCCCTGAACACAGAGTAAAGTGGCACTAGGGATGGGCAAGAGCATCCCTAATAGTGTCCCTTACATACTTTGAGACAATTTGGTGAAAAGTTAATCTGAGTGTATAGCTGACAGAACTCAGTGTGACAGTTGATTTCCAAAATTAAATGTACTTACACATTTAATTTTACAATCTCAAACTGCTTATGAAAACCACTCATCCAAACTTGAGGCTCAACTGATGAAAGGGATGTGTCCACTCAAGGTCCTCATGCTCCCCTTTCTTTATCTGCAAATGTGTTTCAAAGCCTGGGGATTAAAAGCATTTCCAATACACTAAATAGTGTACCTTCTGCAACTTGGGCAGTGACTACATGCTAGCTTCAATTATGAGGTCCATGTTGCTTTCCTAAAGATATAATTCACCAAGTATAAGGAAAGAGAAACTTTAATTACTTGTAATTGGCAACGGGGTAATTGAAATTCCAGGCCTCTCAGCTAAAATGTGATTCAAAAGCAAGTCCCAGTCCTGCTTCCCGGCACAGCAGTCACGCTGTAGACCAATTATTTCCACACGCATACACTATCTGGATCTGCTATCACACTGCTTCAGGGCAAGTGCCCTGCCCCAGAGAGACTTAACCTCCCAAGACCAAGGGCCACATCCCTTCCAGTGCATCCCCCCCCCCACCCCCACCCCGAAGCTGCTGGGCACCTAAGCCCTGGAGGAATCCTTGCTGTCGGTGGTGTCACCTTCCCTCTTCCTACCTCATCACCAGTATCAGGGTAGAGATTGGTTTCCTCCTGCACCGCTCCCCTCGGTCACTACAGGTTAGGAGTCAAAAAAGTGGAAGATGTAGCCAGTAACGGTTAAGGGGTTCTGTGCACCAATTAGCAGATCAATTGTTTTAGAAGAAGAAGGCAATGGCACCCCACTCCAGTACTCTTGCCTGGAAAATCCCATGGATGGAGGAGCCTGATGGGCTGCAGTCCATGGGGTCGCTAAGAGTCGGACATGATGAGCGACTTCCCTTTCACTTTTCACTTCCACGCACTGGAGAAGGAAATGGCAACCCACTCCAGTGTTCTTGCCTGGAGAAACCCAGGGGCAGGGAGCCTGATGGGCTGCTGTCTATGGGGTCACACAGAGTCGGACACGACTAAAGCGACTCAGCAGCAGCAGCAGCAGCAGCAGCATTCCGTGTTACTCAGCCATAAAAAAAGAATAAAATAGTGCCTTTTGTAGCAACATGGATGGACCCAGAGATTATCACACTAGTGAAGTCAGCCAAAAAAGACAAACACCAGGCAACAGCACTCATAGGTAGAATCTAAAAAAAAAAAAAGATACAAATGAACTTATTTACAAAGAAACAGATTTGCAGACAGAGAAAACAAACTTATGGTTACCAAAGAGGACTAGTGGGGTTAACTAGGAGACAGGTATTAACATGTACACAGTACTATATGCATACAATAGAAAACCAACAAGACCTACTGTATAGCACAGGGAACTCAATTCAATATTTTGTAATAACTGTTAAGAAAATAGAATCTGAAAAAGAATAGATATGTATGTCTGTATAACTGAATCACTTTTATGTACATGTGAAGTCAGGGAAAGTCATAATTTTCCCCTTCATTATTAAAATCATATGGCACAAAAAAAAAAAAAACACAATATTGTAAACTAATAACATTTTAATTAAAAAAATGCTAGTTAAAAAGAAATAGACCTTCTGCCTCTTGGGTCCTGAAGAGACTCAGTGTGGGAGTGTTTATGTTAAGAAGCCAATTTAATTTATATGCAGAGTACATCATGTGAAATGCTGAACTGGATGAATCACTAGCTGGAATCAAGATATCTTGGAGAAATATCAACAACCTCAGATACGCAGATGATACCATTCTAATGCCAGAAAGCAAAGAGGAACTAAAGAGCCTCTTGATGAAGGTGAAAGAGGAGAGTGAAAAAGCTTACTTGAAACTCAACTTTCAAAAAACTAAGCTCATGGCATCCGGTCCCAACATTTCACAACAAATATATGGGAAAAAGTAGAGACAGTGGCAGATTTTATTTTCTTGGGCTCCAAAATCACTGCATACTGTGACTGCAGCCACAAAATTAAGATGTGTGCTCCTTGGAATAAAAGCTATGACAAACCTAGACAGCATATTAAAAAGCAGAGATGTCACTTTGTCCACAAAGATTTGTAGAGTCAAAGCTATGGCTTTTCTAGTAGTCATGTACAGATGTGAGAGTTGGACCATAAAGAAGGTCCAAAGAACTGATACCTTCAAATTGCACTGCTAGAGAAGACTCTTGAGAGTCCCTTGGACAGCAAGGAAATCAAACCAGTCAATCCTAGAGGAAATAAACCCTGAATATTCATCAGAAGGACTGATGCTGAAGCTCCAATACTTTGGCCACCTGATGAGAAGAGCCAGGATCACTGGAAAAGATTCTGATGCTGCGAAAGATGGAGGGCAGGAGGAAAACGGGACAACAGAGGATAAGATGATTGGATGGCATCATCAACTCAATGGACATGAGTCTGAGCAAACCTTGGGAGATAGTGAAGGACAGGGAAGCCTGGTCTGTTGTAGTCCATGGGGTAGTAAAACATCAGACATGACTATGAGACTGAACAACAACAATTGATGGAGAAGGAAACTTCTGGAGCCTTTATGAGTTAATACGTCAGCAGCAAGCATTCTCCCTGAGTCTGGCTTCCTCTACACGAAAAAAGTAATGACCCCTCCTGGGAGCTTTACACAGAAGACAAGATATGGAGCCCTCTCTGCAAGGTGATCCGCCTAGGTCAGAGCTAATGCCCATCTCTAGGTCATGCCTTAGCCCACAGTGGGGATATTAACAGCTGCCAGCACTGTGGACAATTTGCTCTAAGTTCAGTGCAAGGTGGCATCACCATTTCCGTGTGTTGCTTCTCGACAACGGGGTTGGTTGAAATTGGAAGGAGGCTGGTATTTCCTTGATTATTATCTGTCCAATGTATGTGAATTTTATACTCACAGGAAAGATGGCAATGTTTATAAAATATCTGCCTAAACCTGTTGACACTACCTTTTGGGAGTAAAGGGAGAGTGACATTGCATTTTCCAGGGTGAGCTGTTGGCATAAGCGAAATTAGGTTAAATGAGTAAAGTACAAAAAAAAAAAAAAATGAGTAAAGTACAACCTAAAAATATACATGTTTAACTTCAAGAATTTCTTCTCAGTGGTTTATTAATAAGAAATACTACTTGAGAGGTCTATTTCTTTTCAAGAAAGGGCTAGGTATGTTTCAACAAATCAGGTACTTTATTATCTTATGAAGGTTTAAATGAGCTTTCACTTAAACAGTAATGCAAATATGACAAAGTGATTTTCTTACAAAATTTAAGAGATATTATTTAAATCTATATTTCTATGTAAGACCTAGGTTATGAGTTTCTATTATTTCTGTCTTTTTAATTTAATCTTTTTTCCCAAGAATGCAAAGTTAATTACAATTTATTTTAATATACCCACATTTTGAAAATTGTATCAGGAGCTTGGTGTCTGCAAACTCACCCCTCAATTACTGTGAGCACTTCCTGGGGAAGTCTCAGATCCTCTGGAGGGTCAGGAGGAATCCTGAGCAGGCAGTGTAAATTGCTGGTGTCTCTGCATCTCTGCTAAAAAGAGAACTCTGACATCCTCACAGTAAGCCCTTCTTCTTTCCCACAGCCAGAGTATCAGGAGCAGAATGTGGTTGCAGGCACTGCAGGAATGGGGTACAATAAGATGCTGGTTGAAGGGTCTAAACTTTTAAGATAAATAAGTTTCACTTAATGTACTTTATCTTTGCTTCTCATTTTTGCATATCAAGTCTGCAGGGAAAGTCTCTCTACAAAGCCTTGAATGGTGTACTGTTACACTTTCTCATGGTAGCTTGTACTTTTTGGGTAAAACCATTCAATTTGTGATACCTCTTCATGCAGCCCTGATGTATCTATTAAATGTCTGTCTCCTTGTCGGTGGTGCTGCTCATCTACGCACCTCTCCTGCCTGCTCAACCCAGTGGATGAAACAGAACAGAACCTCAAGAAATACTTGAAACGTAAGTTTAGGCAATTGTTGTGTAGACCAGGAATAATTCAGCACTCAACTCCTAAAAAGATGTTGCTTCCATCCAGACTAAAAACAACAGTTTAAGATGTTTTTAAGAGGGGAAATCCCTGATCGTCCAGTGGTTAGGAGTCTGTGCTTTCACTGCTGGGCCCCTGGGGGGAAAGGGGAAAAAATACACAGGAAACAGAGGAAGGTGGAGATAGAATAGAACACAAGAAAAAGAAGCCATTCGCCACAAAAGCTACTTTATATTCTCCTATCAAAGGACCAGAACAACTAGAGCTGTCAAAGAGATCAAAATGGAAAATAATCTTCTCAAGAAATGAGAAAAAATTTGTTTTTACTCCTTTGGTCTTCAAAAATGAGAGAAGGAAAATAATTTGAACAAGGAGGTAAAGATTTGCATCACTGTGAATTCTCAGAATGCTTTAAGAATTGTATTGGTCTTTATTAACATAAGTCTACCATTAGATCCACTTCTAGGAATGATAGATTAAAAAAAATCTTGAATGGAAAGAACTGTGATTTTTCAAGGAAATTAGATAAGAAAATTGCCAGTTTTTATAAACACCACAATACGTGGATGCTTTAGGGCTAAAGATAGACTAGAAAATTCATAACAGCGTAATTACAAATGATTAATAAACACAAAAATTATATAACCTCCCCAGTAATCAAAGAGCTGGTAATTAAACAACACTTCCCCCTCCCCAGCAAATAAGCAAAGAAGAAAATCTATCATAACACTTCAAGCTGTAATAGGACAATTGGAGTGAGCATAAATTAGTACAGAATTCCACAGAGCCAATTTCCAACATTTATTAAGGATCTTAAGAAGGTTGTTAACCACTATTTTCCCTTCATTCTACTAAGATGACTTAGAGAAAGACCCAGAAATATTAGCAAAGATATAGATAGATGGATAGATGGATGGGTGGATTGGTGGGTGGATGGATCAGTGGATGGGTAGATGAGTAGGTGAGTGGGTGGATTGAGGGGTGGTGCATGGGTGGGTGGGTGGGTAGATGGATGGATGGACAGACAGATGGAAAGAGACAGGTATTATCTCTATCTTTGCATGTCAGGCTGCTGCTAGTCTACATGGCATCTTTGTGTGGTTGGAAAACAGAAGCCCTTTCCAGATGACAGACCCAAACCCTGGGCTCAGCATTCCACAGGTGGGGTGTCTGGCTGCAAAGATTACTGTGAACAGCAATGGATGAAAAGGGAATAGTTCCCCTTATGTGAGGTGGGGGAAATTCCTTCAATTACAATCTCTATGTGAACATTAGGTGAAGCCATTAAGTAGATTATTAAAAAGTATTATGATGAAATATTGTAGTCTTTAAAATGGATGTTTTGAGGGTTTTTAAAACTTAGGGGAAAAGGGTCAATATCAAGTATTGAGCAGAGTGTCAGAACACAGAACGCTATATACAGTACAGTCAAATGTGTAAAAATGCAAAGAGGGTCATGTTCTCTGAGTCCCAGAATGACAGAATTTCTCTCTTTGATCAAACTCGACTCCAGTTCCCCAGAACTCTTCTTCAGTTAGATTGACTGCTGGAATCCCATGTTCCTCTCCACACTGTCCAGTCTGAGCAAAACCCCGGCCAAGTCTGTCTAAGCAGAACTCCTTCCCCTGGACAGCTGAGCCACCTTCTACATCTGATCAGTTTCCCTCATCCCCTACCCTTTCCCCAGTGATAGCGTGGCCTACAGCAAGAATTCTCTTCATCAGGTTGACTTAGCCAGAACCCCCCACACTCCTGATGCTTCCCCTTCTCACATTTCCATCCTCCAACCCCACTTCCCATGCTTTGGACTCAGTCTTTCTTCTGCTAGCCCATGTACTCCTTTTTCCTCCTTCTGCATGTTCCATTTCTCCCCGGATGTGACTCCTAACAGTTCTGCTTTCTCAGTGCAGGGATTTTAAACACTAAATTTGCATTATGTTTGTCACCAGAGAATATAAAGAGGGAAATACCCATAAACCAACATACAGGTAAATAAATTATGCATCCTACCCCTGGACTTTTTCTTTTGTTCAGTCATTAACTCCTGTCCGACTCTTTGTGACCCCATGGACTGTAGCATGCCCGGATTCTCTGTCCTTCACTAATCCCCAGAGTTTGCTTAAATTCATGTCTATTGATTTGGTGATATAATCCAGTCATCTCATCCTCTGTTGCCCTCTTCTCCTCCTGCCCTCAGTCTTTCCCAGCATCAGGGTCTTTTCCAATGGGTCAGCCCTTCGCATCAGGTGATGAAAGTATTGGAGTTTCAGCATCAGTCCTTCCAATGAATATTCAGGGTGGATTTCCTTTAGGATTGGCTGTTTTGATCTCCTTCCTGTCTAAAGGATTCTCAGGATTCTTCTCCAGCACCACAATTCAAAAGTATCAATTCTTCAGAGCTCAGCACTGGAGATGATTAGAGTTCCCTAACACGCACATGCATCATACTGCAGATTGATCAACTTTCCATCTCATGTCGTGATGCATATATAACCTGAGTGATATTCATATTCAGAAATACAAAATGTATGTTCTTTGTGAATACATATATACGCACATACACACACACAGACACAAATAGTTATATTTAGAAATACAAAATTTCAGCATCTTCTTGAGTGGCAGATTAAAAATCTTCATTTCACCAAGACCCCAGGTGATTTGTTTGCACATGAGTGTCCAGGGGGTGGAGATGGAGTCCACCCCAAGCATTGACCCCCAAGGCAACTTCCAAGGGCCACAGGGATGAGCAGTCTGCTCTCTGCCAAGTGGATTTGCTGCTGTGGGTGGTTCCGTACATTTATAGTAGGACCACTCAGACTGAGCCCTGGCCAACTGGGCGGCCTCAGCCTTAATAACTGAGCTTGAATAACTCAACTGAGAACAAGGGCGATGAGCAGGCATTTGTCTGAGCACATCTGGGAAACAAGCCCCGCAGAGTGTCTACATGTCACAGGCAATGGAGGGCCCAGAGACTGAGGTTCTAACTGGGAAATGCAGTGAAGAAGGCTCATCCTCATATTAACAAACATCCATGAAGTTAATTGAAAAGTGAATCTTTAAAGTCATGTCAAATAGAAAACAGGCTACAAATATGTGAACTTGAACACTATAAAAATAATTCAAAGAGTGCTATCCAGAGAAATCAGAATAATTCTTTCCATTTCAGGTTTGTGGAAAAATGTCACATAAACCACTGTAGATTTCCCACCCAGAACACAGCACTAAAAATCACATATGCTCCTTAAACACTGATGAAAGCTTTTACATGAACAATTTGAGTTGTGATCCACATTTTGATCACATCATTTCTGTATTTCTAGACAGTTCTATTTTTATTTCCGTTACCCCAGGAACATCTTTTTTAAGACTTAAGAGTTTGAGTAAAAAGGGAAGGCATATATACTTTTCTAATCAGAACTCAGTTGTAAGGAACACCAAGTAAACAGTTGAAGAAAGCCTCAAACTTCTGGCGTTACTGTAAGCAGGCCCGCTAAGGGTCCTAGAGGCTTAGCCAGTATGATTTGTTAAAGGAAACACAACTCTTCCAATTCGTTGCCACAGTTGACTCAGAGCACAGAAATTTTAAAACAATCAAATGCCCAGAGTGAAAACAAATCAATAAACAGCATATATATATATATATATATATATATATATATATATATATAAAATATATATTTTTGTGTAAGAAAATTTGTATTATAAGTATTTTTCACAAATCTTTGCAATGAATTGTGTCAATTCAAATGTCTAATATGTATTCTATATAACAAGAGACAGAGGGAAATAATGAGACAGACAGAGGGAGGGACAGACAGATGACCAGAGATGGGTGGAGACGAGAGGATGAGAGGGAGGAAGCCGGCTGGTGTGGGAGCCCACCTTCTCCATCCGCCTGGCCCTCGTCTTGGCAAAGGGCAGTGATGGGCAGAGTGAGTGAGCAAGCTCCTATTCTATCACCAGAAACCCAGGATAACCCAATTCAAACTTTCACAGAGAGCCGGTCTTGCCCCATCCATGGTCTCTCTATGCTTTGAGGCCACGCGTTCAGTAGGTTGAGGTGATAGGGGTGCACAGTGACCTCATTCACACAGGTCAAAACTTCAGCTCAAGAAAGACCAGAGAGTCACAGCAGCTCCCCTGACCCCCAAGTGGAATCCTTCACGTGAGGCTGTGTCTTTAAGCGCTGTGCTCAGACACAATTTTCTTAAAGAGCAAGTCAATCCCTGCACCTAATCCTGTTGTTGGCATTATCTTCTATCTCTCCTAGTAAAACAGGGCATACAGATGTTGACAAATCAATATAAGTACACAGTTCTACCTCTGAACACCCAGGACATCCCACAAGGTAATATTTCACACATACTACTTTAACTAGGGACTTCTGCCAACTCGGGAAAATTTATTTATTTAATTTTTTAATAAATTTCCTTCCTAAACAATCAAGCCCATCAGGGTTATGAACAGGGTAGGCTTCATGGTGGGCTAGCCACATGGGCCAGTGCACAGAAGGGCCATACACTGTTCTCCTGTTGCCATCTTCAAATTCTTAATAAATTGTGAACATAAAGCTCTCCATTTTCTATTACACTAAATCTCAGAATTACAGAACTGGTCCTGGTTATGAAGTTTTTTTTTCTTACTAGAAATTGTAATTCTATCTTAAATTTTTTATTTTTTGGTTAAGATATATCATGATAATTTAAAATGATTCTTTAGAATTGCCCTTTAGAATATGACAGGTTAGGTCTATGTAGCAGAAACAAATTCTGACTAAAGTCAGGGCAAAAGAAACAACAAACAGAAAGTAAACTGATTTATGGGAAATAATGAACAGCGCATTACAGCATATGTGTACGAATTTTAATATCTAGTATTAATAAATTTACTAACATGTACCTTTGCAAACTAGAGGAAGGTTATGGTGATGGTTCTCAGTCATGTCTGACTCTCTGCTACCCATGGATTTTAGATGGCCAGGCTCTTCTGTCCATGGGATTCTCCAGGCAAGAATACTGAACTGGGTTTCCTTTTCCTACTCCAGGGCATCTTCCCAACCCAGGGATTGAACCTACATGTCTTTAATCCCCTGCATTGGAAGGCAGATTCTTCACCACTGCATCACCTGGGAAGCCCTATTCTATTGAAGGAAGAAGATATTATCAATGGGAAAAGGTATTGAATAAAGAAAGAAGGTAGGGTCCAGAAGAGAGTCATGACATTTGGCAATGCAAAGGAAAACTGAGATGTGGCATCCAGGTTTAGTCACATGTTCATAGAATTTAGGGCTTCCCTGGTGCCTCAGAGGTTAAAGCGTCTGCCTGCGATGCGGGAGACCTGGGTTCGATCCCTGGGTCGGGAAGATCCCCTAGAGAAGAAAATGGCAACCCACTCCAGTATTCTTGCCTGGAGAATCCTATGGAGGGAGAAGCCTGGTAGGCTACAGTCCACCAGGTCGCAAAGAGTGGGACATGACTGAATGACTTCACTTTCACTTTCATTTTCATAGAATTTAGAGCTGGAAATTCCCTTAGACATACTCTAGAAGAAACTGGCACATGAAAGATGTTCAACATCACTAATTATTAGAGAAAAGCAAATTGAAACTACAATGAGGTATCACCTCATTCTGGTCAGAATGGCCATCATCAAAATGTCTACAAACAATAAATGCTGGAGAGGGTGTGGAGAAAAGGGAACCTCCTACACTGATGTGGGGAGGTAAGTTGGTGTAGCTACTATGGTGAACAGGGTGGAGATTCCTCAAAAACTAAAACTAGACCTACCATATGATCCAGTAACCCACCCCTGGCCATATACCTGGAGAAAACCATACTTTGAAAAGAAGCATGCACCTCAGTGTTCACAGCAGCACTATCTACAACAGCTGAGACATGGAAGCAACCCAAATGTCCATCAACACGTGGGTTGATAAAGATGTGGTTAATATATACAATGTAACATTATTCAGCCATAAAAAGGAGTGAAATAATTCCACTCATAGAAACATGGATAGACAGAGATTGTAATATTGAGTTAAGTCAGACAGAGGACTATCCTATGACATTTCTTATATCTAAAACGATTCTAAAAAGAAATGATACAAATGAATTTATTTACAAAACAGAAATGAACTCACAGACATAGAAAACAAACTTATGATTACCAAAGGGGAAAGAGGATGGAGGGATAAATTAGAAGTTTGGGATTAATAGATACACACTACCTATAAAATACACAAACAACAAGGATGTACTGTATAGCACAGGGAACTATATCCAATATCTGAAATAACCAATACTGGAAAAGAATACCTATATATCTATATCTGTATATATCTGAACAGGTGTATTTATATCTGAACTACTTTGCTATACACCTGAAACTAACACAACATTATAAACAAACTATGGTGTGTGTGAGGGTGTTCAGTTGTGTCCATCGTTTTGCAACCCCATGGACTGTAGCCCACCAACCAGTCCATTCTAAAGGAGATCAGTCCTGGGTGTTCATTGGAAGGACTGATGTTGAAGCTGGAACTTCAGTACTTTGGCCACCTGATGCGAAGAGTTGACTCATTTTAAAAGACCCTGATGCTGGGAAAGATTGAAGGCAGGAGGAGAAGGGGACGACAGAGGATGAGATGGCTGGCTAGCATCACTGACTCGATGGACATGAGTTTGAGTAAATTCTGGGAGCTGGTGATGGACAGGGAGGCCTGGCGTGCTGCGATTCATGGGGTCGCAAAGAGTCGGACACAACTGAGCGACTGAAGTGAACTGAACTGAATTGAACTGATGGTGTATGTGTGAGTGTTCAGTTGTGTCCAACGTTTTGCAACCCCATGGACTGTAGCCCACCAGACTCTTCTGTTCATGGGATTTCCCAGGTAAGGACACTGGAGTGGGATGCTGTTTTCTCCTCCACACTTCAATTTTTTTAAAAAAATCACCTATAAGAGTTATTTTTCAATACCATTTAGTGCATAAATCTTTCTTCAGAGAAACTTTAGGGGACAGAGAATAAATAATAGTGAAAAATACAGATAAACCCTTTTATAAAGTGGGGAATTAATTAATTTGTTATTCCACAAATATTGGCTTGGCACACATTATGTACAAACAACTGAATGCAGAAAACCTCAGTAAAGAATATATCTATATAAATCATGTGGTCTTCAGCACCACTTTCCCAAGCACACCCCCTTGTGTTACCTAATGCAGTCTCCACAGCAATTCTCCAGAACGATCCTAACAAAAATAAGGATGGGGATACCAAAGAGCTAACTGGTGGCAACAACCAAAGGGAAAACACAGAGGTAACCAGTACTTGCATCACGGTTCTTTCCACCTCATCACCCCAGCATTCCTCATAAAGGCTGCTAGACTCTGTACACTTGTGAATGATGCAGGGTTAATCCCAGAATTGGAGCCATCTCAAGGGTCCATGTACCTGCCTTCTAATCTGCCCAGAGCACACCCAGCAGCCTCCATGGAAATCCTACTCACTGCAATGGTATTTATATCTGCTATTTTTTTTTTTTTTCAAATTTTTTTCTCACCAGTACCCAAAGAAGCAAAGGCTGTTAATAATTTCCCATAAAAATAACAAATATTCTTGTTAAATGGCTATATTAAATAATTATAAAAAGAAAAGCAGGGGCAGATTTCAAGTAGATTATCACCCATTTAACATGTAAAAGAATTATTTTTATAATGCATTTTCTTTTGCATTTTTTATATTGGTGCATTTACTATAATGACCTTCTGAGAATGTGCTGTAATAACTGTGAAGACTTGAAAGCCTAAAGGCTTAACACAGAAACTGAGAAACACTGTAGAAGGTAAGAAATTCCATAACATCACTGGTTGATGTTAAATTATACCACATTATGATAGAAAAATAATGTACATTATTTTCTTCTTCCTTGAGGGAGAAACTTGAAACAAGTTTAGGGACTATTTTCACCCATATATTAGCATTACACACAGACATTAATCGAATATTCATGAAGCTTTTAAAAACCATCCTGTGAAAATTGCTCCAGTCAATCTTTAGGTTAACTTGGCTCTCTGTAACTGTATATAGATTTGTGAGTCAGATATGTTAGTAATGATGAAGAACTGGATTGTTGCATGATAACTTTCTTTTCTTTTTAGAGATCTTTATATTTACATTTAATTTAAATTTTCGGTGGCAAACAGGCTATTTTTATGTAGTGAGAAAAAAAAATATTGCTTTGAAAACGGAAGCTCAGAGTATTCCATGGTGAATCCAGTTTCCTATAGCAGACAGATGACGTGCTATGCATTCAGTGTGTCCGTTTCTTTGCAATCCCAAGGACTGTAGCCCACTGCTCCTCTGTCTGGAGTGGGTGCCATGCCCTTCTCCAGGGGATTTTCCTGACCCAGGGATCAAATCTTCGTCCCTAGTGTCTCCTGCACTGGGGCCACTAATCAAACACATGTGAGCTTTTCTCAGAGAGGCCCGTGAGCAGTGTTGGTTCAGCCAGAGCAGTAGTCCCTCCAAGCCAGCACTGGCTCCAGGGAACCCACAGTGGGATGAGAGTAGGCAGCCTAACTGTCTACAGCTTTACCATCTGAGTTGAAACTGAAAAGGGTGGTCATCACGTCTGGGTATTTCCAAAGTTGTCACCAGTAGGTCACCCCTTCGAAGAAGATGTTTCACATTTTCCTACAGAGACATTCTCTTTTTTGTCTGGCTAACCCCCTCATTTCCTTCAAATCTTCTCTTATTGCCTTCTCAATAAGACTTACACTGACTACACTATTTAAACTCCAAACAACAACTCACCATTTATTCTCCACATGTGCCATCCTAGCCATTACCAGTTCCCTCATTCCCATTTTTCTTTTATCCTATTTATCAACTGCTCATGTATCGTAGAACTTACACAGTAAATCAGTGTCCATCGTCTACTTCCCCCACTGTAATGCGAAGCAAAGATCTTTACCTGTTTTGGTCACTGATGTGTATGAAGAACCTCAAAAAAGAGTAACATGTTGCACTCAAATTTCATGTTGGAAAAAAGTCAATTTATGCAATACTGAGAATTTTTGTTTAATTTTCATAGTTGCTTAAAAGTATATTGATACTTTTAGCTGAAGCTCCAATACTTTCGCCACCTGATGCAAAGAGTCAACTCATTAGAGAAGACACTGATGCTGGGAAAGACTGAAGATGAAAGGAGAAGGGGACAGCAGAGAATGAGATTATTGGATAGCATCACCAATTCAATGCACATAAACTTGGGCAAACTCTAGGAGATGATGAAGGACAGGGAGGCCCAGTGTGTTGCAACCCACGAGGTTGCAAAGAGTTGGACACAGCTTGGTGACTGAACGACAACAGCAATTTTAATGTAAGAGATCAGAACATACACATGCCACCCACAAGGTAAGGCATTAAATGAATTTAGTGCCTGGCCTGTAATAAATGCTTAGGGATTTGTGACTGACCTTCCTAGGTGGTGGCATTTATCCCATGGCTAGAACATTCTCAATCTCCTCAATTACACCAAACTACAGGGGGAACAGAGAGCCTTCATGAATCACAAGCAAGGTTTGATGGTGCCATGATGGGGGTGGAGAGCAGGAGTTTAGGGCAAGAGATATGGCAAAGATCACATGGTTTCTTTTATTAGTTTGGCTTTTACTCCTGAAGGCATCGATACACTAATGTACACTTCCTCCCTCAGAGGGACATTGTGCACCTTACCTGGGGGATTGGGCAGGTCTAGCTGGGAACCGTATTTGGGGGGAACAGCGCTGAGCACACCTGTGGAAGATGCTCCAGGTGGAGGGTTCCAGAGTCTCTGCTGTTGGTGTGGCAAGGTTTCCCCTAAGGACTCAGCCTGTGCAGAGGTCACCTCCACACTGGACAAGTGCAGTCTATCCATGGTGTGGGAATGAAGAATCCCAGTGTCAGCCTAGAACTTCTTCATGCTCCAGATGATAAGGACAAGAAGTCCTTCTACTGATATAAATGGCTCAGCCCCGCCTGGGAGTCCAGGTGAATTTGTAACTGCTCTCTGAGCTATTGGAAATAATGGTGCAACCACTCTGGAGGAGAGGATACTTGGGCAGTTTCCTATGGAACGTCACCTGCTCTTATATCAGGTCCAGTGATCACGCTCCTTGCTACGTATCCAGAGGAACTGAAAACTTATGTCCACACAGAAACCTGCACATGGGTGTTTACAGAAGCTTTATTCATAACTGTCAAAACTTGGAAGCAACTAAGATGTCCTTCAGTAGGTGAATGAATAAACAAACTGTGGTCCATCCAGAAAATGAAGTATTATTCAGCACTAAAAGGATATGAGCTATCAAGCCATGAAAAGACTTAGAAGAACCTTAGGTGCATATAACTAAGTGAAAAAGAGCCCCCTGAAAACATTACACATTGTATGAATTCAATCATAGGACATCCTGGGGAAAGCTAAAAAAAAAAATCAGTGGGAGAAATAATAAGAAAAAAAAAAAAGATGAGTAATTGCCAAAGGTTGGGAGAAGGTGGGGTGAACAGGTGGAGCATCAAGAATTTTAAGGGCAGTGGAAATGCTCTCTTTAATGGGTGATAATGAACTCTCATGTAAACTATACATTTTGGGTGATGATGACTTGTCAATATAGGTTCATCAATTGAAACAAAGGTACTATCCTAATGAGTGACCTAGACAGTAGAGAAAGTTTTTGTGTGTGGTGGGGCTAGAGGATTTGGTAAATCTCTGTACCTTCCACATCATTTTTTCTGTGACCCATAAAGTGCTCTTAAAAAAAAAAAAAAGAAAACTATCTCAATTTAGAAGTAAAGTCTTCAATAGAAGAAGGTTTCCTAACAGGAACTTGTACATACATTCCCCATGGTAGGAAGCTGACTGAAGATTCAGTATGGTAGCCACCTCTTCTTGGGAACACATGGGTGATATTTGGGGTAATATTTGGGCTTATATTGCTCAGTATTCTGAGTGATATGATGATTAGTTGGAAGAATAACACACATCCCACATAACATCAGCCATCCAACATGTAGACTAGAAAACCAATTTTCTTTTAATAACCACATGCAAGTTACAATCCATGAATTCACCAAAACGGGTAAAACAGTCCTATCAACTACATGTTAGTTACTATTCTAATTATCACATCTAATTTTAGGTATCAGTAAATATTTCCTTTTCAACATAAATCCCTTCCTTGAGCAAATTTAAAGAAAGTTTGAAAAGATAAAATGGTAAATATGTACAAATATGCCAGTAACTCAAAGATTCTTTTTCTCTGGGAAAAGGCTTAATTGTACCAGGCAGAAAAATTTTTTTAGAATATGCCAACACTTCATCGCTATTTACAGGATGTACTCACCACCCTGATGAAAAGAGCTCCTCTCCAACAATGAGGTCTTAATCACTGCTCAGCTTTTTCTTTAGATGACATCGTTCCCTGAATGTTAGTGGCTGAATTGATTAGACACTGATACTTCTTAAATCACAGCTAATGACAAGCATATTTTTAGCTATTGGACTCAAATTCTAGCCAGTAATATGCAGGTGCTTATGAAAAGCTGCATTCACAAATTCTCTGCCAAATTTTCTGAAGGCTACCTACAAATCAATTTTTAAAAAAGAACAGAAGAGAATAACGGTCCAACAGGACCACAGAAAAGAGAATACATAATATAAAAAGAAGTGACTGAGTTTAAAATAAGTGAAAACTGTAACAGTTATGAAGGAATTCCACCTCCCCATCACATAAGTATATGCTTAACTTAAAAAAAAAAAAATGTGTTTACTGTATTAGTCTACAAGCTCACTATATGATTTACATTATACCATATTTATTTAATGCAACATAATGTAATGATTTGGAAGGAGTGACTTAAGTGTTCTAAGATTCTCCTATTATGCACTAGTCTTTTGAGAAAAAGGCAGTTAGGGGTCTACCTACCCTGAGGCTTCAGGAGTCAATGGGACTCTACATGGGAAGCCATAGTTGTGTCAAAATAAATATTCTAAATGGTCTCTAACAAATTTTATCCAAAGGTTGCTTCTTTCTCCCCAAATCTGTTGAAAATACAAAATCCACGTAGGGCATGAAGGGTTTCTTTATAAATATGGCATGGAAAGAATACTATGTTTGAGATGCAAAAATTATATATATTTCCATTGACTTTTAGGTATGTTGAGACAATTTCTGGAATTCCTGGCTCTCCTACAAAATGCTTTCAGAGCAGTGATAATCAGCACAAAAACACAAAGGCCACAGGCGTTTCTTATGCAAATTTTCACTTCATTTATTTATGATTTGTTATTACTCAAACTAAGTGCATAATTGATAAATCACCCTCTATGCTTTGAGTTCTGTGTTCTTTAAATCAATACTGTGGAATGCAATGGACAACAATTTTCAAATGTGCATGTCAATTTCTCACTCTTACTTCTGGCCTTAAATCTAAGATCTTGCTCAAATTGCTTGATCCTTCCTTACTTGCCTTCATTTCCTCTTCTGCAAATAACACAGACTTGTAAGGATTAAAGCAATATACAGAAAGTGAACTCAGTAAAAATAACATAAAATAGTGTAAAAATAAAGGGGTGAACATGTCAAGTGAACATAAAAATACCATTAACTTTAATCTTAGCCTATGGGAAAAGGGTTACCTTCACTTTAGAGAAAAGCACATTGAGGTTCAGTGGAACAATGGACAGGGGGCCCCACGTCACAGATGTTGTGACCAAAGGAAAAATCCCAGGGAACTTGCTGGACGCTATGATGAGTATAGGATTGGCATGGATACACAGGAGAAGGAGGCTGTCAGAGCCTGTGCTCTCAAGGAACGCTCAACAGAGCTGAGAAGTGAGGAGCTGAAATATCAGAGACTTGTGAAGAAAGGATAGACATGACGAAAGAATAGATTTGACTGTACAGACCACAACTGAACAGAGAGGAGCAGTCTTGTCTGGATGAAGCTGCTCAAAGAGTGTGCAGAATTTATTTTCCTTCCACTGCCCCTTGCCTGACCTCTCATCACAGGCTGCAGGTTTCCCATCTGGAAGAAGTATGCAATTTCTAAATGATGCAAGCCATTGGTACCAAGCCATCTAGGAAATCTGCCTGGGTCATCATTTTCAGATTGATCGTCTCTTCTGAGAACTTTCTCACCATGTTCTATATGTGAGTCATACCCACTACATCTGTAACTTAGGGCAAATTACTGAAAGTTTGACCTTGAGCTATAAATTATGGTACTCTGTTTTTAAGCATGAGGAGTTTTATTGAAAGAGACTAATATCATTCTGCCATGTATTTTAATTTTATGATACTAGTCCTACTGTACCCTTTCTGTTATGGCTTATTATTTCACAATACAATTTTAAATGAGAACTATTTTTAGCCATCCACTCAAGGGTTGAATAATTTTCTCTTTTAGAAAATTAAATATCACCATTTTTCTTCATCTCATGTATAATCACAAATTTGCACTTTTCCTGTCTCTAAATGGATTAAGAATTCTTTCTTTAATAGTTTTAAGAATGTGTATATTTCTGGTTATTTTAATATTTCTTAGCCCTTTCTTAATACACTTATGAATAAAGTGCCTTCAATTACTTTTTTTTTTTTTAATGAGGAACTAGAGGCAAAAAAAATCTGTCCCCAGAAGATAAAAAACATCAGATGGAAGGTTTGCCCTATTGTTTAAGGAAATACAGCTTGTAATTAATGCATGAACTGCACAGTTGAGCCACCTCAGAAAGAAATCCTAACATTAACTTGTCACTCTGTCTACACCAGGTTTTCTCGTTTTTTAAACTGAGGATAATAATACTATCTTCCTAAAAGGACTGTATGTTTGCATGCTATTGTACCTCCATGTCAAACATGAAAGACACACAACTTATGGCAGGCTAATCACTAAGCACTTTGAAGATCACATTTTCCCAAATTATTAGCATCCTAGTGTCTTGGGGCTGCCATGACAAAATACCAGGGACTCTGGGAACCTGAAGAACAGGAATTCATTTCCCACAGGCCTGGAGGCTGGACAGCCAAGAGCCCTGGGTTTCTGGTGAGGGCCCTCTCATTGGCTTCAGGGTCTGTCTGAACACCTGGACCAGGTGGGATGGGAGAGAGGGAGAGGCGTGGGCTGCTCTCCTGAGTCTCTTTTGATAAGGACCAGAGTCCCTTGTAAGGGTCCCATTTTCATGAACAGATCTCACCCTAATAATCTCCCAAAGGCCCTACCTCCACAGCACTGCAGAGGTGAGATGAGTACCACGTGCGTCCTTGGAGACAGGGGTGGAAAACTTCTCCTTCCTACCTAGTCCTGCCTGTGTGCCAGGAACTGTTTCTCTCTAGAACTGAGATATAGAGAATGCTATTTCACACTCTAAGGGTTGTAAAGCTTTAATCTAAGAGCAAGAGATTTTTCTGGGGAAACCAAGGTTTGCTGGAAGGAGAGGTTTTTAAAGAACACACACCAAGACTCAGAGCTTCAGGACTGAGGACTGCCTCAATCCTTAGCCTCATCCTCACTGAGGCTCAGAGAGGTCATATTTGTAACACCTGAGTGGATGTGGTATTCCTGCATCCCAGCCCTGAAGCCTCAGCCTGACCCTGAACATTATACCAGAGACCACTGCTGGGTTCACACCACAGAGATGACAGGAGTCCACCCAGCTTGATGTGAAAATGCAACCACAGTCCCCGCATTGAAATAACTGCTCCCTTGAGGTTGGTTTTCTTCCTTCCTCCTGAGGAAAGACATGGCTTCAGTTTAGGCAAGCCATCGCATCCCAAAGAAAGACAAAGTCAGAAGCCCCAGGCAAGCTTGATGTACCTGATGATCACACCAGGAGCTGTCCTCATCTAAAGAAGGACATAATTCCCTCCAGATACTTTCACCTACAAACTAACTTTCATATAAAGCATATGCCCCACTGTACCTTTTTCAAAAATGTTCAGAGTTAAAGAGAAAATTCTGATTTTTTTTTTTTTTTTTTGCTTTACAATATTGTATTGGTTTTGCCATACAGTGACATGAATCCGCCATGAGTGTACATGTGTTCCTCATCCTGAACCCCCCTCCCACCTCTTTCCCATCCCATCCCTCTGGGTCATCCCAGTGCACCAGCTCTGAGCACCCTATATCATGCATCAAACCTGGACTGGCAATTTGTTTCACATGTGATAATTTACATGTTTCAGTGCCATTCTCCCATATCATCCCACCCCTGCCCTCTCCCACAGAGCCCAAAAGACTGTTCTGTACATCTGTGTCTCTTTTGCTGTCTTGCATACAAGCTTATCATTATCATCTTTCTAAATTCCATATATATGCATTAGTATACTGTATTGGTGTTTTTGTTTCTGGTTTATTTCACTCTGTATAATAGGCTCCAGTTTCATCCACCTCATTAGAACTGATTCAAATGTATTCTTTTTAATGTCTGAGTAATATTCCACTGTGTATATGTACCACAGCTTTCTTATCCATTTGTCTGTTGATGGACATCTAGGTTGCTTCCATGTCCTGGCTATTATAAACAGTGCTGCAATGAACATTGGGGTACATGTGTCTCTTTCAATTCTGGTTTCCTTGGTGTGTATGCTCAGGAGTGGGATTGCTGGGTCATATGACAGTTCTATTTCCAGTTTTTTAAGGAATTTCCACACTCTTCTCCATAGTGGCTATACTACTTTGCATTCCCACCAACAGTGTAAGAGCGTTCCCTTTTCTCCACACCCTCTCCAGCATTTATTGCTTGTAGACTTTTGGATCGCAGCCATTCTGACTGATGTGAAATGGTACCACATTGTGGTTTTGGTTTGCATTTCTCTGATAAGTGGTGTTGAGCATCTTTTCATATGTTTGTTAGCGATCTGTATGTCTTCTTTGGAGAAATGTCTGTTTAGTTCTTTGGCCCACTTTTTGATTGGGTCGTTGCGTTTGTTAGCCATCTGTATGTCTTCTTTGGAGAAATGTCTGTTTAGTTCTTTGGCCCACTTTTTGATTGGGTCGTTGCACCTGTTGTACACCCAGAAAACTGAGCTGCTGGGATGGGGGAGTTGATAAGTTGCAGCCTTTAACTGTGGGTGGCTGTGCTTACCAAGCACCTGGTCACCTGAGCTGCTCAGACCTGGGATGGGCGCAAAACTCAGGCCCAACCAAGTCTGCACCTTTGTAGAGTACCCAAGAACCTGAACCTGAGTGGCTTAGACCTGGGGAGTGCATACAACCCAGGGCCAGCATCAGACAGTTCCCGGCAGAGCAACCTAGAGCCTGAGCAGTGTAGACTGGGCAAGCACACACACTGTGAGTAGGGGAAAACCCAGTGTGGCTGAATCACTCTGAGCACACGCCAGTGATATTTGTTTGAACTGTTCCTCCCTCCCCACAGCAAGACTGAACAAGTGAGCCTAAAAAAAAAGTGACCACCATTGCCCACCCCTCCTTGTGTCAGGGTGGAAATTAGACACTGAAGAGACCAGCAAGCAGAAGAAGCTAAAATAAACAGAGGGAACCACTTTGGAAGTGACAGGTGCAATAGATTAAAACCCTGTAGTTAGCATTGACTACACAGGAAGGGGCCTATAGACCTTGAGAAATACAAGCTGGACCAAGGAACTATCTGAAAATAAACTGACCCCACACTGTCCACAAGAGCTCCAGAGAAATTCCTAGATATATTTTTACTATTATCATTTTTTTAATTTAATTTTGTTTTAAGTTCCCTATTACTACTTTAATTTTCATTTTTATAATCTACTATTACCTTGGGGGGAAAAGACCCTATTTTTAAAGCAAATTTCATATATATATATATATATTTATATAATTTTTGTGATTTTTTTAAAATATTATATTTTTGAAAATCTAACCTCTACTCTAGGTTTTTTAATCTTTGATTTTTGGTATTTGTTATCAAATACTTTGTACCTTTAAGAACCCAATCTTCAGTATCTATTTTTACTTGGGAGTGAGATCACTGGCCTGATTGCTCTCTCCCCCTTTTGACTCTCCTTTCTCTCCACCAGTTCGCCTCTATCTCCCCCCTCTCCCTTTTCTTCGCTACTCAACTCTGTGAATCTCTTTTTGTGTTCTGGGCTATGGAGAACACTTAGGGAACTGATTACTGGCTGGATCTGTCTCTTTCCTTTTGATTCCCCCTTTTATCCTCCTGGCCACCTCTGTCTCCTTTCTCCCTCTTCTCTTCTCTGTGTAACTCCATGAATATCTCTGAGAGATCCAGATTGTGGAGTGCACATAGGGAAGTGATTACTGGCTAGCGTGCGCTGTCCCCTGTTGATTCCCCCTCTTTTCCTCCTGGCCACCTCTGTCTCCCTCCTCCCTCTTCTCTTCTCCATGTAACTCTACGTACCTTTCTGGGTGTCCCTCACTGTGGAGAAACTTTTCATCATTAATCTAGATGTTTTATCATCAATGCTGTATAAATGGAGAAGTCTTGAGGCTACTGTAAGAATAAGACTGAACACCAGAGGCAGGAGGCTTAAGTCCAAATCCTGAGAACACCTGAGAATTCCTGACTCCAGGGAACATTAATTGATAGGAGCTCACCAAATGCCTCCATACCTACACTGAAACCAAGCACCACCCAAGGGCCAACAAGTTCCAGAGGAAGACATACCACACAAATTCTCCAGCAACACAGGAACATAGCCCTGAGCTTCTATATACAGGCTGCCCAAAGTCACATCAAACCCACTGACATCTCAAAACTCATTACTGGACACTTCAGTGTATTCCAGAGAGAAGAAATCCAGCTCCACCCACCAAAACACCGATACAAGCTTCCCTAACCAGGAAACCTTGACAAGCCACCCGTCCAACACCACCCACTGCATGGAACCTCCATAATAAGGAGGAACCACAAACTGCCAGAATACAGAAAGGCCACCCCAAACACAGCAATATAAACAAGATGAAAAGGCAGAGAAATACCCAGCAGGCAAAGGAACAGGATAAATGCCCACCAAACCAAACAAAAGATAGGGAATCTACCTGATAAAGAATTCCAAATAATGATAGTGAAAATGATCCCAAACTTTGAAAACAAATTGGAGTTACAGATAAATAGCCGGGAGACAGGCATTGAGAAGATGCAAGAAAGGTTTAACAAGGACCTAGAAGAAATAAAAAAGAGTCAATGTATAATGAATAATGCAATAAATGAGATTAAAAACACTCTGGAGGGAACCAAGAGTCGAATAGCGGAGGCAGAAGATAGGATAAGTGAGGTAGAAGATAGAATGGTAGAAGTAAATGAAACAGAGAGGAAAAAAGAAAAAAGAATTAAAAGAAATGAGGACAACATCAGAGACCTCTGGGACAATGTTAAATGCTCCAACATTCGAATCATAGGAGTCCAAGAAGAAGAAGACAAAAAGAGAGACCACGAGAAAATATTTGAGGAGATAATAGTTGAAAACTTCCCTAAAATGGGGAAGGAAATAATCACCCAAGTCCAAGAAACCCAGAGAGTCCCAAACAGGATAAACTCAAGGTGAAACATCCCAAGACACATATTAATCAAGTTAACAAAGATCAAACACAAAGAACAAATACTAAAAGCAGCAAGGGAAAAATAACAAATAACACACAAGGGGATTCCCATAAGGATAACAGCTGATCTCTCAATAGAAACTCTTCAGGCCAGAAGGGAATGGCAAGACATACTTAAAGTGATGAAAGAAAATAACCTACAGACCAGATTACTGTACCCAGCAAGGATCTCATTCAAATATGAAGGAGAAATCAAAAGCTTTACAGACAAGCAAAAGCTGAGAGAATTCAGCACCACCAAACCAGCTCTCCAACAAATGCTAAAGGATCTTCTCTAGACAGAAAACATGGAAAGGGTGTATAAACTCAAACCCAAAACAATAAAGTACTTGTCAATGGGATCATACTGATTTTTTTTTAAATGGTGTTAATGGAATAATACTCTCAATACAAATCTAGGATTTTTTTTTAACTCTTTATAATGTTACAAAGAGAGTTGACATGTCACTCAAAACAATGCCTTTTCTTCCTTACAGACAGTACTTGTCCTGAACTTTCTATTCATCATAATTTAAATAATTTGATAACACACACATGCATATATTATATGCATGCATTAAAATAAAGAATATGGAGAAGAGTTTAATATATTTTGAAAATTTCCTATAAATGATATAATTGGCATATAACTCTCAATATTATGTTTCTGAAATTTATCTACATGAAAACATGTAACTCAAGTACATTACTTATAAAAATATCTCCTATAAGCCTTTTACACACATCTTCCTCTCTCTCTTACTGGGCATGTTCTATTTCCACTACAATTTAATATGCAAAAGTCTACAGTTGAACGTTATATCCAAATATGTAAAGTTCTTAGAATGTTTAATCTTCAGTGCTTCTTTATCATGCATCAGTGTTTCATATTTTGGGTTTACCTGTTTTTTTTTAACCTGTAACATAAGGCATTGTTAATGTGAATTCTCTTATGCAGACAGGGTGCTTGGAGTTCACATTCTGCTGTGGCTGTGGTACAGAACCTCAGTCATCTGCTTTTCAGGGTCTTAGATGGATTCTGGTACGAGGATTTACACCTGCCTGGGACCTTAAAAGGACATGAAAAGTCCCCGGTTGAAGACATTACCACTCTGGGTAGGTAATGTGTGTGTTTCTGTCAGATACCCCAGGGCACACAACACAGGGATCCCTACAACCTACTGGAAACAACCAGAGTGAAAGCAGGTTTGTGGTTACAAATTTAAGAGAGTCCTTTCATTTTTCCACTGAGAATGCAGGCCATGATGATATATTTCCCTTACGTCTTCCTTTTCCTGCAGGCTGGTTCCTCCATCTGACTGGGGGTCTAGCACTTCGAGTATTCTGGACTCACCTCGAGGGAGCTGAGACCCAGCTCCCTTACCTTACCTTCAGTAGACTGAACCCCTAATTTCCAAACAATTAGAGTCCTCCCTCAGGAACTGGGCTGGACGACTGCAGATACCAGACCTCAAGGAAGCTCAAGTCCCACACATAAAAGGGCAAGGTGTTTGCATAACACCTACCCATGTCCTCCTCCATATACAGTAAACCGTCTCTGGATTATTTATGATACCTAAAAGTAGGTAAATGCTGTGTAAACAGTTACCAACATGCAGCAAACACAAGTTTTGCTTTGTGGATACATCTGGAATATTTTATTCAAATACTTTCCATCTGAGGCCTGTTGAATGGGAGTCTGTGGATCCATTGCGTTTTCACCTTCTTCTTTACTCTTGGCCCTGAGATCTTATGTTATCTTCCTTCAGAATCAATGATGGACTGAAATCCATCCCACAAGAATATAAAATCAGGGAAGATTGCTTAAGTCTTGGTTTTAGTCACGACTCAAAACCAATGAAAACATGACTTGCAACTCAAAAAAACTTCAATCCAGAGAATGCACTTCAAACAACAATGGACACTAAGAACTTCCTCAAGGACTCTAGAACCCAAGAAAGGTCACATTTTATATTCTAATTCTCTCTTAATCAAACGGTGTAAAAAAATATTAGAACAGAATTTTACTCTGTGTGAGAACAATAATTTGAATAAAAGAGATCTATCAATTTCCATTAAAAATCACTATTGTTTCCTGAGAAGTTTCCTTGTTCTTAACAATAATAGAAAATTATTATTTGCAAATAATTTAATGAAAGCCTATGCACTCTGTGTGCTTGGTCGTATTCAACTCTTTGCGACCCTATGAACTATAGCCCACCAGGCTCCTCTGTCCATGGGATTTCCCAGACAAGAATACTGGAGTGGGTTTCCATTTCCTCCTTCAGGGGATCTTCCCTATCCAGGTATCAAATCCACGACTCCTGTGTCTCCTGCATTGACAACTGGATTCTTTACCACTAGTGCCACCTGGGAATCCCAACGTGCTCTAGGCATTGTATTAAAAGTCCTTATAGCTGAAGTCCCAGTACGGACAAAGCCCAGCCTTCCCTTGCAAAGACTTGCAGTTTAATAGGAAAACGTAAGCAGATAGGTTTGTGAGTCCACAGAGAGAGGTCAAGGCATGGCTTTCTTGACATGAGAGAAAACACTTCTGGTCTAAGCCCCTTAGTGCTCTGAACAGGCCACAGAGTTTGCCTGTAAATGAGTCTCAGTATTTAGTGATCTGAAAGACAGGGAAGCCTATCATGCTGCAGTTCATGGGGTTGCAAAGAGTTAGAGAGGACTTAACAAATGAACAACAAAAGAAAAAAGAAAACAAACTTTTATCAGGCAAGGGAAGTAACAATAGAAAAGATAATGCATCGTGAAGACTCCTAGTCATGTTTCAATGATAAAGACTAGCCTGAAGCATTTTCCTCAATTGTTTTTCAGACTTTAAACCCCCCAGGCACTCAACCCCCATCTAAAGAAACCTAAAGGATGATGAGGTTGACTTTTTCTGAACTGATTGACCTCCATTAACTAAAGCTTGGAGTCTGACTGCCCAAGCCCCTTCATGAATATGCATGTGCCTTCTTCAGTTTTACTGCTGGGGAGGCCCTATTTGGGGAAGGATCCCTGATGTTTTTCTTACTTGCTACGGGTTATAAATCCTTCCTTCTCCTATTCTTTGCCTTGGTTGTGTCTTTGGGATTGACACTAACCAAGAGAGAGAACCAGTTTTGGCTAACATGCAAAAATAGCAATTGAAATGTCTTTCTAATGTGAAATTAATTGTCAAGAACAAGCAACTATGATACAAGTCATCACTGCATTGTGGCAAAAATTTCTGAGGAAGCTGAGTCTTAAAAAGAAAAATCAGCTTCAGATGTATGGTTGGAAACAGATTCCTTCCTCTGCATGTCTCCTGTTGAAAGCCAAAGCCTGGCCTGTTAAGATGATGCCCTACATCTATCTGTAAGCTGAAAGCTTAGATTTCTTATTAAGGATTTATGGGTACATCCTTCCTATCGAAATGCGCCCTTGTGATTTCTTCCCCACTGTGTTATTGGGAACAAACAGGAGCAGAATAAACAAGGAAATGCTGCTTTGTCTGCACTTGTATCAAATAGAGACGAAGAAAATAGTGTAGAGATCATTTTTAGATTTGTGATGAAATTGCTTCTTCCAAATGAACTCAACTCCTGAAGTGTTGGTTCTGAGTTAATTTTCTTCTCTGACACTTTTTATCAGCAACTTTGATGTCTTCATTGAGGATGAATCATCCAGTCATGAGTCAGTTCTCAGTGACTCCCTAAAATTCAGCTCCCAGATGCTCCAAAATGCAGAGGCACCCATTGTCTCAGCAATGCTACCTCCATGCAGGAACTACATCGTTTTCCTTTATTTATATCAACCTCACTTCAAGGTAGCATCTTACTAGTAAAATAATACAGTATTAAAGTCCCCCACCCCCTTTTTCCTCCTTTTTTTTTTCTATTTTGAATAACTACAATTGTCATAGCAACTCAACAATAAGATCAGATAGCACAGGGAACTATATTCAATATCTTGTGACAAACATAATAATCCTGTACAGCAGGAATTAACAACATTGTAAATCAACTAATCTTGAATGTATTTTTTTTAATTCAAAACATTACTAACTCTACCCCAACAGTATCTGGCTCCCCTGAACCAAATACATATTTTCTAAGTCAAACTTTTATAGCACTCAAAAACATTAAATAGGTAGTATTTTTATCAGGATGATCAAAACAAGAACAGACACAAGAATTCTCTATTTCTGTGAATAAGGTGCTTATCTCTAAAGCTTATAAAATCTGGTATAGCACAGAAATCATAGCCTCAGGGGGGGAAAAAAAATCTTGGAATTGAATCCTATTTCCACTGACTAGCTCCATGAAGTTGGGCAAGTTAATGCTCCTTTCTGAACCTCATCTTTAAAGCAAGGATGATAAGAATAAATGGAGTGACATCTGCAGGATGAAGAACTTAGTGCCTGACACTAAAATTTTGTACAACAATCTGAGGCTGTGACACGATGTTGATGATGATTACCATGAGAATTTTCTTCTTTGAAGCCTATGAATAACTGGTTAGAACAGTCCCAAACATCACTATAATAACACAAGTAGAGCACGTTCAAAGAACATGCTATTCCATTCTTTTATTAGTGTTACTATTTTTTTGATGACATAGCCCTGTCTTGCCACTTCTTAAAAGAAAACATAAGAAATATTTGAAATGGTTTTCTGCAAAATCCTAGCTTATTAAAATAACTATTGGCCCAATAGTTGGACCTATCTCAACTCTCATAGATTCAGTTCATAAACTAAGAAGCAATTGCCTAAATCTAAGTGTTTCTGCTTCCTAAAGTTTTATGCTTCTAAAGATCACTAAGCATCTTACTCCTGAAGACTGGTCCCTTCAAGCACCTAGGCAGATGACAGTGAAGTTTTCATTCACTTCACTATCCCATCCTGGCAGCCAACAGTCACTGAAGCCAAAGCTGATTTCCCCCAAACTATGTTGGCCAGGGTGTTAAAACTGATACCAATGAATAGCCCAGGAGTAGGGGAAATTAATAATATAAATTTATTTGTATTTATTTGTTATATTTATAAATATTATTATATTTATTTATATTTATAGTATCTATGAGCTTCCCAGGTGGCTTAGTGGTAAAGAATTTGCCTGCCAATGCAGGAGACATTGGAGACACAGGTTTGATCCCTGAATCAGGAAGATCAATATGGCAACCCACTTCAGTATTCTTGCCTGGAAAATTCCATGGACGGAAGAGTCTAGCTGTCTACAGTCCACGGGATTGTAAGGAATCCAACATGACTGAGCACACATGCACCACCCTAGTATCTAATATTCTTTTGATAACTTATTAGATAAAAGCCAAATATTAAAAAAAAAACATAACTCTGATAAAGAATCCACTACATTTAAAAACAGTTCATTTTCATCCTCATAATCTCCTTCAGAGAATCATTTTTAAATAAACATATTATGTTTATATAATAAACAGTGATCATTAAAATAATATGAACTACATTTGAATTGTTTTTCTCACTACTTTATGAACTAATATGAATCATAACTTGAAAAATACATTATAAAAATTTATTCACACCAATCTTTCTTAAAAATGAGATGAAAAAATTATAAAACATTTAATGCAGTAGGACAAAGACTTTAGATAAAATTTGAAATAATAATGAATCATGACTAAGTTATGTTTCTTCCAAAACTGAAAATGATTTAATATTTGGAAATATTTACCAAGATGCTAATATGGAGGATAAAAATTAAAAGATACATTAAATATTGATAATAATCAAAATACATTTAGTAAAATTTAATATCCTTTCTTGATATGGATCATCAAATTTGTGGATACAAGAAAATAACAACTTATTAGAATTTATTAGAACAAAAGCCCCCATTAAACTTAATAACAAACCAGAAAGCATTCTTATGAAAGATCCAAGAATAAGATGCTTACTTCTTTTATTTTAGCTTAACTTGTTTTTCTCAGTGTTTTGTTTATGCAGTTATATGACAAAAATAAATAAGAAGTATAATTATTCAGAATAAAAAAATTCATTTCTTACAAAAGGTAAAACAAAACAATCAACAAATACTAATGAGAAATGAGTTTAATTAAGTTGCTAGTTAGGGGTAAAAAAGTCACATTTTAACATATATAATCCACAACTATGTAGAAAATATAATTTAAAAAAAAATCTTATGCCAGTGTAAGAGGATTAAAACAGCAATAAGGATTTAAAACAAAACCTTAGGAATATATTTAAGAACTGTGAAAGACTTATGTAAGGAAAATGGTAAACCTCTCCTGAGAAGCATAAAAGGTTTAAAGAAATGTGATGCAGGCATTAATAGATTTAAGTTCTCATATCTTAAATACTAGAAACAAGGATTTATGTAACATGATGCCACCAATTGTGGTAAGAACAGGATTCATTACTGTGCCAAAGTAACAGGCAGCATAATTGCCTGGTAGGATATTCTCACATCAAATGTTAAAAATTAAACAGGGATCTCCACAGGTGAAGCATTTAGGTTTTAACTCCAGTCACAGGCTCCACCCTCTTTACTGTCTTATACGTTTTTATGTCATCCCTGGAGAGTCTAGAAATATTATTGAAGGTTAGCAAATACTCAGCACCAGAATGTCTAGTTTCATTTAGACAGTGATATATAAACTTGTACAATGTATCCACAAATAAATAAAATCTATGCACAATTTCAATTAACAGTGATCTCAAAACATTATTCATGTTTTAAAATTTTTTAAAAAATACAACTTTTAACAAATAGACAACATTAACTGTGGTTGTTATATACATTAAGTTAAATATTAAAATCAAAGGATATTTTAGGGTCTTACTGCCTGAAATAAAATGGATTTACTCATCCATGCCTAATATGTATTCCAAGCACACTTGTAGTACGTCTTCCAGAGGAAGAACTGGGTTGAAATGATTGAAGAGAGAAGCAAGTCACAGATGCAAGATCATTCTGGAAACCATATTCATGATTTCAGAATCTATGCAATTCTAAAATAGAAATACTGTTAACCAAAAGATCTAACTCCAAGAGCAACAAGCCTTCCATTTCGAGACACATCCAAATATGCGGCATCTTTTCCAAAAAAGTAATTCAGATGCTTTGATTCAAGTCATCATAGAGGGATCATCACTGTATTTAAAAAGAATAATGGAGAAGTGAATGAAACCTACCAGAGACATTCTGAGTTCCTTCATTTGAACAAACTGATGACTATAGCTATATGCAAAACAATTAGGGCCTGAAGTAAATATCAGTTACATTCTCCATGGCTAATGCGTTCCTCTTGCGTCAATATACTTTGTTAATTTTCACAAGAGAAAGTAATTATCAAAGCAGCAAGTAATGATTGATACCCACAGTGAATCCATAGTACTCCAAGGTGGTATCATTGCTTGTATTTGTAAATATTTTATACTATTTAAAGAAACATGTAGTCAAAGTACTTTTGAAATTGTATTTCACTGACTTCAAAGATGGAAGACAATTATCCTCATTTCAAAAGACTAGTTTGTAAGAGTAACTATGTGAGCACAAAACCAAGTTGACCTCAAAAATATCTTCAAATCATAAATACATACCAAAAAGAAAAAAAGTAATTCATATACATGAAACTGACTTTTTTTAAGTCACATAACCAAAAACCCAGACTTGATTCAATTGCTAAAACAAAACCAAGTAGTATCAGTTGCTCAGCCATGTCTGACTCTTTGCGACCCCATGGACTGTAGTCCGCCGGGTTCCTTTGTCCAAAGGATTCTGCAGACAAGAATACTGGAGCGGGTAGCCATTTTCTACTCCGGGGCATCTTCCCAACCCAGGGAAGAACCCAGGTCTCCTGCATTGCAGGCAGATTCCTTACCATCTGAGCCAGCAGGGAAGCCCTAAAATGAAACCAGAACCACCTGCCAATCACACAGTATTTAGATGGATAGAGCTTGCTACTGCTTGAGAACAGCCTCCTAGTAATCCCAAATGGCAGAGGCTTTCCTGAAATAAACCCCTTTCCACATAGAATGGTGATTTATGATGCATCATATTTGTAGCAAGATCCTGGCTATTTGGAGAATAAGAATTAGTTTCTAATCCCATTGTTTCATTTCATTAATATATTTGTTATATAAATGAAACATTTTCTTAATTAATTTCCTGATTTCAAAATAAAATACATGGCCAAGTATATTTTCTCCAGGTATCCTAATTGTATTTGGTTCTTTCAACCATATTCCTTATGTTTTGTTGCTTTTGATACGATTTGTGTGTTTGCTCTTTCAAGTCTAATGATGTATTTTTATCAGAATGCATGCATTATGCTTATCTGAGTTTTCTGAATACAGGAAGCATTTTTTAATCTATGTATTTAAAAAATATATAGTATATCTCATTCACCTGCAGTTTTGCTTCATTTCCTCAAATCTTATGTCAAGATCCTTCACATATATGTCACCTAGTTTTACCCATAAATGCATTCTAAATAATGCCTGTGTATGTATCTTGTTCCACTTCTTGCTAGTCAATATAGATTGCCTGTTCCAAAACCAAATACTATTCTAAGTATTTTTTCAAGCTTATCAATTAAGTTTGAGCTTATCAATTAACCGAGAAGTATTTAAACTCTAATATTTATAATCTAATTAAAATATTGCAAAAGTCACCTTCATAAAAATTAGCAGTATCCAAGTTATAGGCAGGTGGTACCCAATCAAGTCTCCAGAATTGCAAGTAATGCCAATCCATCCTTTCTCTAAGTGATTCATTCAGATCACTGCATCGTTACTGGAGTTTGTGCTACAGAACTTTATTACAGATGGAAGACAAAGACAAAGGAGAGACATTCCAAGAAATGGATACAGTACAATCCAAGACAGAAAAAGTAAATGATGACTGACTCGGGGAGCAGGAAATAATTTGAAAGGAAGAAGGCAGGGTTTGAAGGGACGTTGACCTAAGAGAAGCCTGGGAATGGAGCTATGGGCCAGTGTTGCATGGACTTAAATTCCACAGTGCACTTGGATATTCTTTCAATGCCAATGAAGTCCTACTGAAATCTTGTGGGGATTATAATATGATAAGGTTGATAATGTGAGTTTTTGATTGTGAGGAGGAAGGCTGAACTAAGGAAGGGGACCCAAGGAGAGGATGATGAGGTAGAAGGTACTGAAGTACCAGGGATTTTGCTGGAACACATGCCATGTGTTTCCTTCCTGTTTTTCCTTAAGGACTTTCCTCATTTTTATTCAGTACAGTTATTTTTCAATTCTTCACAATGGAGCTAATTTTTATCATCAAACCACAATTTCAGCTTTTGTTTCTACCACATCACCTGCACACCCCCAAAACCCCAACTCTCTGTGACCCTTCTGCATTTGCTTTTCTACCTCTGGAACGAGCGTTGGTGAGGTGTTCCCAAGGAAGCACCTCAAGCTTTCTCCCCTCCATGTGGTACCTCTTATGGCTTATCTGAGTCTCTTCTTGTGGACACTCAGCTATGAGAGCAGCTTCAATTACAGTACCTCTGATCACTGCCCTTTTGGAAATCCTACTTCCTGTTTTGACTCTGATAGAATTAAGCCTGCTTCTCAACTGAAGATGGCATTTGTACTGCTTTGGCTGTTTCCTGTTGCTTGGGGTTACACGAAAGGCACCTGACTCTGGTTTTCATCCACTATTTGAAAGTACAGAAGTTGTATTAGAAGCTGACCTCACTCACATCCACCCAGGGCCTCCTGGGTCACTGTGACTTCCCTCCACCTGGTTCGTCTCTGCCTTCTGAGCCTCCACCCACTTCCTCACCTGTGCCCAAAACCCCACTCGGAGGACTCTATTCCTCCAGCTCGAGGTTGGGTCTCTGTTCAAATGAGACTCCATTGGAGAGAAAGAGAACGCTAAACTAAAGGCATCTCCTTTGTAGTAAGACTGAGTTTCACAGTCTATTCTGGGCAAAGACCTGAGAGAAAAGAAAGAAGATGCATCAGAAATCTAAGCAAAACAGTGGAGGGTCAGGATGTGAGTACTGAGTTCTGTCCAGAGCAGACTCTGAAGTAGGGTTGCTGTGGACAACAGTGCACTGCATGCTTTCCTTAGGGACAGAAAGACAACAGTTATGTAACTCGTAAATGTCATTAGGTTTCTTTGCTGTATATGTGACCTCATGCACTTTCTGAGACCCATAAAATTGTGTATGCTCTCATGGAACTCATTACCACCAACTTCCAAAGACTGCTAACTAGTTTATTAGCAGCACACAGTTCTTTAGTAATAAACATTAGCCTTGATTGGAAAATGTAAAAATAATAACAAACCTTAAAAATCCATTTGCTTTGCTGAGAAGTTCTTTGAAGTTTTGTAGAAGAGCTTGATATTTCACTGGAGAAAAAGTCACTATAATTCAACATATTTTCCTGGGGGTGGGGGTGGTGGGGAAACCTGAGTAAGAATCAGGATAGCCTAAATGAGCCAAAATGTCACCATTACAATAATATTTGAAAGGATGGAAAAAGAGTGAGAAAAAAAAAAAAATCTCATGTGCCTGACAATTAACTCTATAGTAGAGAAGAGAGATAGAAATAATAATTACAAACACAAACATCAACGGTATTTCCCTACTAAATCACAAGTCTACATACCATTAATACACTTAAAGATTCAGAAATGAAGTCAGTTTATAAGACTTCTTCACTTTTAAAATGTTCTGAAGCAAGAACATCAAAGCTGCTTAAAAGCCAAGAGGAGTAGACCATCTCAGTCAGACCTGTGAGATGTAAGCTTTACATTATTCAAGGTCACTGTAGACAAGTCCCAGTTCTGTGAGGTGGTAGGAGCACCAGTCCACATGAGTGGTGGGATGGCATTTACTGGTAGGGGCTGGCGTGGCTCTTGGAGGCTTACCAAAGACACAGGGCCATTTTTCTTTCAAAAGTGAAATCCGCACAGAAGACTGAGAAGGGGGTGCACTCCGCTAAACACAAGAGTCATCTAAGAGACATCAAAGCTTCTTGCATGTATTTTTTTTCCTTTCCCCTGATAAAAAGAAACTTTTGAGAATGCCTTAATGTGTAATAAGTAGATAATACCACATTTTTCACATTTCTGCAGAAAGGAAAAACATTTTCTGTATGCTACTAAGTTGTGTAGACTCTATGGTTAGTAGATATAGAATCAAATGCTAATCCAAGAAAATTATTAAGCTCATTTTTCAAAAAGGTGAAGGAATACAGAAGAGTAAATTTTCAGGTGGTGCCTCAGCTGAAATTTGAAAGTGGTATTCATATAAAATGTGAAAACTGATGCTGGTTTATTATCAGTATTATCACTACTACTACTATCATCAGCAGCACTACCATATGTACAGGCTGGGTTTAGAAACGGCAGAGGAACAAATGTTAACATTTGTTGGATCCTCGAGAAAGCAAAGGAATTCTAGAAAGTCATCTACTTCTGCTTCACTGACTACACTAAAGCATTTGGTTGTGTGGATCACAACAAACTGTGCAAAATTTTTAAAGAGACCAGAGTACCAGATCTTGTATGAAAGTGAAGAAGCAACAGTTAGAACCAGACATGGAACAATGGACTGGTTCAAAATCGGGAAAGGACTTTGTCAAGGCCAAATACTGTCACCCTTATTTAGCTTACATGCAGAGTACTTCATGCAAAATGCTGGGCTGGATGACTCACAAGCTGGAATCAAGATTGCCAGGAAAAATATCAACATCCTCAGATTTGCACATGATACCACTCAAATGACAAAACATAAAGAGGAACTAAAAAGTCTCTTGAAGAGGATGAAAGAGGAGAGTGAAAAGGCTGGCTTAAAACTCAACAACATTCAAGAAACAAAGATCTTGACATCTGTCCCCATGATTTTGTGGCAAATAGAAGGGGGAAAAGTGGATATAGTAACACATTTTATTTTCTTGGGCTCCAAATTCACTGCAGGTGGTGACTGCAGCCATGAAATTAAAAGACTCTTTCTCCTTGGAAGAAAAGCTATGCCAAACTCAGATAAGCTTATTTAAAAGCAGAGATATCACTTTGCTGGCAAAGGTCCATATAGTCAAAGCTATGTATGGATAGTCATGTATGGATATGAAAGTTGGGCCTTAAAGAAGGCTAAGCACTGAGAATCGATGCTTTCTAATTGTGGTGCTAGAAAAGACTCCAGAGAGTCCCTTGGATAGCAAGGAGATCAAATCAGTCAATCTTAAAGGAAATCAACCCTGAATATTCATTGGAAGGACTGATGCTGAAGCTAAAGCTCCAATACTTTGGTCACCTGATATGAAGAGCCAACTCAATGGAAAATACCCTGATGCTGGAAATGACTGAAGCCAAGAGAAGTGGGCAGCAGAGGATGAGATGGTTAGGTAACATCACTCACTCAATGGACACAAATTGAGCAAATTCCCAGAGTCATGAAGCACAGGGAAGCCTGGTGTGTTGCAGCCCATGGAGTCACAGAGAGTTGCACAGGACTTAGTGACTGAACAGGGGAGTGGGTCTGACCATCTGGGTCCAGCCCTGATGTCTTGGCCAAGTGACCAAATCTCTGTAAGCTTTGGCTTGCTTACATGTCAGATGCCAGTTATATCTGTACCTTCTACAAATGGTGGTTATGAACATGGATTAGTGAATGATGCATTGGGTGTTTGGATAAGTGCAAGTATTTGGTAAGTGCTGACTACTGTCATTATCACCAACTTTCTTGTATAGAAGTGTCCCTCAACAGTACTTGGAGGCAGAGAATGGCACTTTCACCCTCTTAGAGACAACTAAACCATTTTCCCATTATACTTCCTGCATGTCACTTTAAAAACAATTACAGAATGGAAGTAGAAAGATGTGACTTTATTCTAGCACACACATCATTATTATATCAAACATACAAACAGCATCTCTTCCACCATTGTATTGTAACTTACTTTAACTCCAGGTAATGCATTTTATCCCCTTCACAGATTACTGCCTTGTTGAGGTGAAGGGGCTTGTGTAACTCAATAAAGCTGTGAGCCATGCCATGTAGGGCCACCCAAGATAGATGGGTCATAGTGGACAGTTCTGATAAAATATGATCCACTGGAGAAGCAAATGGCAAACCACCCCATTATACTTGGCATGAGAATCACATGAACTGTATAAAAAGACAAAAATATATGAAACCAAAAGATGAGTCCCCCATCTTGGAAGGTGTCCACTATGCTACCGGAGAAGAGAGGAGAAATAACTCCAGAAAGAATGAAGAGACAGAGCTAAAATGAAAACAATGCCCAGTTGTGAATGTGGTCTGGTGGTGAAAGTAAAGTCTGATGCTGTAAAGAACAATATTGCATAGGAACTTGGAATGTTAGGTCCATGAATCAAGGTAAATTGGAAGTGGTCAAACAGGAGATGTCAAGAGCAACACATTGACATTTTAGGAATCAGTGAACTAAAATGAACTGGAATGGGAGAATTTAATTCAGGAGACCATTATATCTAGTACTGTGGGCAAGAATCCCTTAGAAGAAATGGAGTAGACCTCATAATCAACAAAAGAGTCTGAAATAGAGTACTTGGATCCAACCTCAAAAACGACAGAATGATCTTGGTTTTTTTCCAAGGCAAGTCATTCAACATCACAGTAATTCAACTAAATGTCCTTACCATGGATTCTGAAGAAGCTGAAGTTGATCACTTCTATGAAGACCTAGAAGACTTCCTAGAACTAACACCAAAAAAGATGTTCATTTCATCATTAGGCACAGAATTGCAAAAGTAGGAAGCCAAGAGATACCTGGAGTAACAGGCAAGTTTGACCTTGAAGTACACAATGAAGCAAGGCAATGGCTCACTGAATTCTGTCAAGAGAATTAATGGTCATAGCAAACACTCTTTTTCAACAAGAGACAGCTTTTACACATGGACATCCCCAAATGGCCAATACTGAAATAAAATTGATTGCATTCTTTTTTTTAGCCAAAGATGGAGAAGCTATATACAGTCAGCAAAAAAAGACCTGGAGCTGAGTGTGGCTCAGATCATCAGCTTCTCCTGAAAAAATTCAGACTTAAACTAAGGAAAGCAGGGAAAGCCACTAGGCCAGCCAGGTATGACTTAAATTAAATTCCCTGTGACTATGCAGTGGAGGTGACAAATAGATTTAAGGGATTAGATCTAGAACTATGGATGGAGGTCAGTAGTATTGTACAGGAGGCAGTGAACAAAACCATCCCCCCAGAAGCAAGAAGGATTAAGGGAAAATTTCACCCATAGATGGGCAAAACAAAGGACAGGAACAGTAGAGACCAGGACACTACTGACTGAAGCAACTTAGCAGTAGAAGCATAAGTGCTCAAGAAGAGATGGAAAGAATACACAGAAGAACTGTACAAAAAAGATCTTGATGAACCGGATAACTACAATGGTGTGGTCAGTTACCCAGAGCCAGACATTCTGGAGTGTGAAGTCAAGTAGGCCTTAGGAAGCACTGATGTCAATAAAGTTAGTGGATGTGATGGAATCTCACTAGAGCTATCCAAAACCATAAAGGATGATGCTAACAAAGTGCTGCATTCAGTATGTCAGCAAATCTGGAAGACCTCGTAGCAGCTACAGGACTGTAAAAGGTCAATCTTCATCCCAGTTCCCAAGAAGAGCAGTACTATAGAATATTCTAACCATTGGACAGTTGCACTCATCTCCCATGCTAGTAAAGATATGCTTAAGATCTTGCATGCTAGCCTTTAGCATTAAGTGAACCAAGAACTTTCAGGTGTCCAAGCTGGGTTTAGAAAAGGCAGAGGAATCAGAGATCAAATTGCCAACCTTTGCTGGATTATAGAGAAAGCAAGAAAATTTCAGAAAAATATCTACCTCTGTTTCATTGACTATGCTAAAGCCTTTGACTGTGTGTAACATAACAAACTGTAGAAAGCCCCTAAAGAGATAGGAATACCAGATCGTCTTACCTGTCTCCTGAGAAACCTGTATGTGGGTCAAGAAGCAACAGTTAGAACCCTGTCTGCAACAACTGATTGCTTCAAGATTGAGAAAGTGCAATACATCTGTCTGCTGTCACCCTGTTTATTTAACCTATATGCTGAGCACGCCATGAAAAATGCTGGACTGCATGAGTTACAAGCTGGAATCAAGATAAGCTGGAGAAACATCAACAAAGTCAACTATGTGTATGATACCACTCTAATGGCAGAAAGCAAAGATGAACTAAAGAGCCTCGAGATGAAGGTGAAGGAGGACAGTGAAAGAGTCGGCTTAAAACTAAATACTAAAAAAACCAAACCAAAACAAACAAAAAACAAGATCATGACATCCAATCCATTTACTTCATGACAAATAGAAGGAGAGAAGGTGGAAGCAGTGACAGATTTCCTCTTTCCGGGCTCTAAAATTATTGCAGATGGTGACTGCAGTCATGAAATCAGAAGACGATTGCTTCTTGGCAGGAAAGCTATGACAAACCTAGATAGTGTGTTGAAAAGCAGAAACATTACTCTGTCAACAAAGTCCATATGGTCAAGGTTATGGTCTTCCCAGTGGCCCATACAGTTGTGAGAGCTAGACCATAAAGAAGGCAGAGCACCAAAGAATTGATGCCTTCTAACCAATAAACTGTGGAAAATTCTGAATGAGATGGGAATACCAGACCACCTGACCTGCCTCTTAAGAAACCTATATGCAGTTCAGGAAGCAACAGTTAGAACTGGACATGGAACAACAGACTGGTTCCAAATAGGAAAAGGAGTACGTCAAGGCTGTATATTGTCACCCTGCTTATTTAACTTATAAAGATGCTTACTCCTTGGAAGGAAGTTATGACCAACCTAGATAGCATATTCAAAAGCAGAGACATTACTTTGCCAACAAAGGTCCGTCTAGTCAAGGCTATGGTTTTTCCTGTGGTCATGTAGATATGACAGTTGGACTGTGAAGAAGGCTGAGCACCAAAGAATTGATGCTTTTGAACTGTAGTGTTGGAGAAGACTCTTGAGAGTCCCTTGGACTTCAAGGAGATCCACCCAGTCCATTCTGAAGGAGATCAGCCCTGGGATTTCTTTGGAACGAGTGATGCTAAAGCTGAAGTTCCAGTACTTTGGCCACTTCATGGGAAGAGTTGACTCATTGGAAAAGACTCTGATGCTGGGAGGGATTGGGGGCAGGAGGAGAAGAGGATGACAGAGGATGAGATGGCTGGATGGCATCACTGACTTGATGGACGTGAGTCTGAGTGAATTCCAGGAGTTGGTGATGGACAGGGAGGCCTGGCATGCTGCGATTCATGGGGTCGCAAAGAGTTGGACATGACTGAGCGACTGAACTGAACTGAACCATGGTGTTAGAGAAGACTCCTGAGAGTCCCTTGGATAGCAAGATGGTCAAACCAGTCAATCATAAGGTAAATCAACCCTGAATATTCACTGGAAGGATTGATGCTGAAGCTTCAGGATTTTGGTCACCTGATGTAAACAGCTGACTCATTGCAAAAGTCCCTGATGCTGGGAAAGATTAAGGGTAGAAGGAGAAGAGGTCATCAGAGGATGAGATGGCTCAGTGGCATCACCAATGTAATGGGCATGAACTTGGGCAAACTTCAAAAGATGGTAAAGGACAGTGAAGCCTGGTGTGCTGCAGTTCATGGGGTCACAGAGTTGGACATGACTAGGCAGCTGAACAACAACAATGCATTTTCTGAATAATTTAGGCGCCGAAACAGGAACAGTGAGGAAAAAATAATCAGTCCTACAGCAGGTCTATAATTCTTCTACCTTTTGACATCAGACATTTATATGGAATATTGCCTAAAGGGTGTAGATGGGAAGAACAGGAATATTGTTTCATAAATTTTAGTTTTCCAAATAGTGAGCATATATCTGGGTTTTAAGCATCCCTAATACATTCAGAAAGGCAACCCACTCCAGTACTCTTGCCTGGAGAATCCCTTGGACAGAGGAGCCTGGTGGGCTACAGTCCATGGGGTCGCAGAGTTGGAGACGACTGAACGACTGACATACACACACACACACACCACTCAAAGTTGTTCTAGTACCCAAGAGTTACATATTAATCACTGATCAGTTCTAAAGTCTTTCCAGTGGCATCAGGGAAACCTCCAAGCCAAGTCATTATCGTTGGAACATTTGTCACAGATTCTGGGAACAGGTCCGTGTTTATAGGCAAGGTCTTCTGTTCTGGTCAGATGTCTTTTTAAAATGCAAAGGGAGTCTCCTGAAGTCACTTAAAATCTATTTCCTGTTTCTTGGAGATACATCGAGTATAAACTCACCATGCAATATTTCATCACTTGCATCTTTAAACTGCCCCATTAACAGGACACTGGGGATTATTAGGGTTTCTTTTTTATGGGGAAATGGTACCACTCTCCACAAACTTTACATCTGCCTCACTTGAAACCCTTGCTGCTATTTTCAACCCCTGACTAACGTATCTAAAGGACCTGCCTACAGATTTTCTAGATGATCTCTTTGTATGTGTTGTTCACACACCTATTTTCTCAATGAGGGTATCAAACAGTATGCACCTATCTGGACAGAGTGCCAATTATAAATAATTAACAGATTTTGCCATTTGGTTCCATAAAACTTCTTGATCTGAAAACTTCTTCAAGATTCATGATACAAGACCATAAACAAATAAGTCATCCTTGGCATAACAAAGATAACAGATGATGTTCAGTAAAACAGTGGTTTCATGGCATAGCTATATTTTTTCTGGATATTGTCCTTGTTTTTAAGCTAAATTTCTGTCCAGTTTACGTGTTCATATTGATAATAATTAGAAAGTCATGACCTCTCTTTTATATCTCATAAAAAATAGAAAATCAGAAGATACAATCTTACACATTTGTGTGTTCTCCCTAAAAAAAAAAAAAAATGTATGCCAAGATAAAAGGACTCATCTTTCCACTTTGAAATGAAGGAGGAAGGAGCATAAATATATTGATTTATGCATACTATACAATGTCCTTTATTTAACATTTAAAATAATGATCACAGAAAGATCATATTGCAGAGGACCAGTTAAAAATGCTCACCCACACCAGTACTGAAATTACTGGGTTTTTAACTTTCAGAACTTCTGAGTACTTATGTGTCTAAATGAGAAAATAATCTTATATTTTTCAACTTCAGTCTATAAAGAAATCATAAGCAAATATTTCTAGTTTAGAAATGCAAATTCAAGCAAAATTATAAACATTTTGGTCTAACTTTGAAAAGCTTTTTCTAACAATAATATTCAACATGCTTTTATTCACTGCTTCTAAGAATAACTGTACACACCTTGGAAAATACTTAAGCCATGAAACCAAGGCTCCTCAGATGTTATAATAATCTGTCATTTTAAGGATCTACACTAATAAAATCAAATCTATCTGTTTTATTGAAGTATAGTCACTATACAATACCATTTAAGTTACAGGTGTTACAATACAGTGATTCATAATTCTTAAAGCTTACACTCGATTTATAGTTATTATAAAACATTGTATATCATATCCATGTTGTCCAATGCATCCTTGCAGCTTCATTTATACATCAATTTTAGATGTCTTCAAAAGTTCAATGAAGTTCAAAATATGACCAAGAAGCCACAGAGTATCCATTTTACAACATGGGATATGACAATATTGACATTGCTAAAAAATGTTTCACATATGAACACTGAAGATACAAACTCACAGTTGAATTTAAGTATCATTTACATGGATACCTTCATCTATATCTGTGTTTATGTCCATGTGTAGATATCCATCTCCAAAACGTATACAACTGTATCCTCAATAAACAGGTTTAGAAATCCATGTGATTGTAATACAGAACAGAGGATGAATGTAATTACTTGATAATTGAAAGAGTGTAGACCTCCCCTGGATATTTAAACTTTTCTCTCTTCTCGCCTTCCCTCCCTACTTGCATTTGAATGCCTTGGCAACACCCTTCTTTCCTCCCATCATAATGTTTTCATCAATTTTCAATCACCATCTCCATCACCAAATTAAATATGCTGTTTTAAAACAAGAATATATTCACTTTTCCCTTCTGCCAAATTGTCCATCTTTATCCACACAATTCACTTGAATTATCAACATGGAACCACATGTTACTACTTGTTAAGACACAACTTTTGTTTTTAAGTAAATCATATCTATTCATTCACTTTATTGCAAGTATATGCAGAACCAGCTCATTTATAACCTGTGTTTATTTACACAGCAGCAGACTTAATCCAAGCAAAATGTTGTCCTTAAAGTGCTGACATAATTCGCCATACCTTGGCTTTCACTACCTAATTTTCACTATAATAATTGAAATCCTGCCTTTGTATAATCCTTGATTCCGTTATTCTTCATGTCTATGAATTTTCCGAAATGATGTAATCTATCATTGATTTTCAGGATACATTTCATAATTTATGTGCCATTCTAATGCTTAATAGACTCTAAGCTTGGTAAGTGTTCACTGATATAAAGTGATTAAAATTCAGTTTTATTTTCAGTGAACAGAGCTTAAAGATTCATGAGTATTAAAAAGATGATGATAATGTCTAATCATCTACAGCATGATTAATAGGCAATTCAAAATTAATAAGTAAGCTGATCTACACAATTATGAACCATATTAAATATGAAAACACATTGGTTTACAAAATGGAATTTAATGTGAGGCAATCAATGGACACACACACAAAATCTAATTTAAAAAAATAAAGGCAGTATTTGGATAGTATTTAAATATGTAACGAGGTGATATTAGACAACCTGTGGCTATTTTTAGAAAATGATTATATTCATGAGTGAGAAATCAAAAATGATGTATAAGTTTAACATGAAGAGAGTACTGTTTTATTAACTTAACTGAAGATTCTGTGACCAAGAGACCTACACTAAACCATGCTGCAGCACTGCAGCTTTATTACCACGACTTGCAATCGGACAAAGGAACAAACTGTGATGATTATGTTACTGACTTTCTTCATATTCATAAATTAGGGTATTTATAGAATAAAAGATTTGAAATCGCATTCCCAATTCCAGCTTAATCAGAATAAAGGAGAATGCCCTAGTGTAAGTATTCTGAAAGTGACAACATGCATTTGATGGCACGTGTCCTGGTCTGTGTAAAGTTCTGTCACGATCGGAAATAAGACTGAGGCGCTGACATTAGTTATCTATGGTAGCTATTGACGCTGAGGGATGGACACATACCTTCCCATGGATATCTTTCTACTATTTTTATGCTTGAACATTTCCACAATAAATTCTTTACAAAACAGTAACCACACCAGTCAACTTCTGAGCACCTAAGTTTAGGTGTGAAAAGGAGATTATCTGACATGATATATAACCTACACATAGAGAGGTGCACACATCCACAATGCCACAAACACAGCACACCCACTTTTAAACACTTCCCCAACACTGAATGTAAAAGGACAACTGCTTCAAACATATCATACAGAAACACACAGGACTAGACAGATTAGAAGAGCACAGAGATGTCACATAGCTTTGCTTAAGTGGTAGTGTGGAGTTCATCACTCAGGATAAGTGGGTATAATAAGTACAACTTTAGATAGGCACTCTTTACTAAGATTCTCCTCCACAGAGGGTGTGTTGTCTCCAACACAGACATTAGCTAAGAGGTGCGTGGCACAACTCTGCTGAGGACATGGTGACCCCTCCAAATATCTTAGTTCTGTTCAGATTATAATCTGGCAAATTTCAATATACATTTTAGAGTCCTTGCCATTCATTGCACATTTCATTGCAGTATTTCTAAAATACTAATACTAATCATTCTAGTGGAAGATAGAGAGGCGGGCCAGTGGTATCAGGCTGTGTATTTTTGATGATAAAAAGCCTCAGTATTTGCCAGCAGCAGCTTGCCGTCAGTAAAAATGAATCTGAAACAGATGCCAACCACGTCAACAGCTTGAGTCCTATACATTTTTTATTAGGCAAAGACACAAATCAGGAGAAAAGTACATAGGTGCAGAACACATCAAAGGAAGCCACTATTTCATTCCAACACATATATTAGATGAGCCCTCCCCTTCTAGAACGTTCTTCTCTGCATGCTAGAAAGCCGAGCACTAACTGGCATTAAAAATGAAACCCCTTCTTCTGTAAGCCCTCCTTTGTCAAAAGCTTAAACCTCAGTTATTTCTGTTCTGTTTAGATGAACTTAGGAGAGGCTGACCTTAAATAATAGAATTGTCAAGGACTAGTTTAATGGACATGAACTTGGGCAAACTCCAGGGGTTGGTGACGGACAGGGAAACCTGGAGAGCTGCAGTCCATGGGGTTGCAAAGAGTCAGAGACATGACTTGGCAACTGAGCAGCAACAGTCAAGGATTACTTTCTCTCTTTGGATGTATATTTAGCTTTTTCTATGATCATTTGTGATACTATCATACCTTTTCCATGATTTCACATATAATAACAAGTCTTTTGACGTAGTGGGTATACTGACATGTTCTACAAAATTTATCGTCTAGTAAATCATTAATGGATGTGGTGTCCTAGAATCTGCAAAATGAAGTCAAGCTTTGACATAGAAATATAAGAATAGAAACCTGAACTCCTGCACTCCTCATTTAGCGATATTTCATTTACACCTATGTATCTTAGTGGAAAAACAAATACACAAGCAGATTTTTCACAGTAGTTAAGCTTGTACATAAATACAGTTTAAACCTCAGACTGGGACTAGTCTGGAAAAGAGGATTCCTTTTGAAAATAGACATAAGTTATGAAGAACTTTGTAGATAAACAGACTTTAGGTGAAAAAGTTCACAAATAGCCAAAGCTGTCTACACCAGCACCATCCACAGCAATAGAAAGGGAACCACTCATGTTAATTATAATTTTCTAGTGGTGGTGGTTTCATCACTAAGTTGTGTCCGACTCTTTGTGACCCCATGGACTATAGCCCACCAGGCTCCTCTGTCCATGGGATTTTCCAGGCAAGAATATTGGAGTGGGTTGCCATTTCCTTCTCCAGGGGATCTTCCCCATCCAGGGATTGAACTTGGGTCTCCAGCATTTCAGGCAGCTTCTTTACCAACTGAGCCACCAGAGAAGCCCAATTTTATATTAGACACACACACACACACACACACACACACACACACCCAAAACTGATAAGGAACAGGTAAAATTAATACTAATAACATGTATTTAACACACTATGCACAGAGTATTTTCATTTCAAATTATAATCATATGAAAAATATTAAGTGGTGTCTTTGTTTTCACTTTTGTATTAAATATGCACTTACACCACATTTAAATTTTGCCTGGATATACTTTTTTTGTACTTAGATTTCATAAAATTTACAACTGAAAAAGTAGGTATGCATACTCAAATTTTTTCCAAACACACTTAAATTTTTTTTTTTAATTGGAAAATATTTTATTTTTTGTTTTTAATTTTTTTTAATTTTATTTTGTTTTTAAACTTTACAAAATTGTATTAGTTTAAAGTGATGGAATACAAGCATTGGTTTAAAAAAAAATGTTTGAAATGGGATTAAATTAAACTGTCAGTCCTACCGGCCCTATGTGGCCCTGCATCCAAGAAGTGTCCACACAAATCGGAATGTTTTCAGGTTAATGTGACTGAAATGGGCCTCAGAAAATAAATCCAGAAAGACTTTAGTCCCCAGAATGAGTTCTGGGACTTACAACTGTCTCCTTATAACAGTATGGAAACTAAAGGGAAGAGGTGGAAAACTGCTGGTTACTGAGAGAAGAGAGCAGCTGAAGACCCGAGACTCAAACTACAGTGGAGAAGGTCTGACAGGCAGTGGTCTTGACCAAAGCCAAATGGAAAGAAACACCTTAACTTCTCATGTCAGAACTTATGTAACTGAAGGTTCAGTAGGAAGATGAATTTGAGAACAGTAAGCTCCATTACTTGGCACCCCACTCCAGTACTCTTGCCTAGAAAATCCTATGGATGGAGGAGCCTGGTAGGCTGCAGTCCATGGGGTTGCTAAGAGTCGGACTCGACTGAGTGACTTCACTTTCACTTTTCACTTTCATTCATTGGAGAAGGAAATGGCAACCCACTCCAATGTTCTTGCCTGGAGAATCCCAGAGATGGGGGAGCCTGATGGGCTGCTGTCTATGGGGTCACACAGAGTTGGACACGACTGAAGCGACTTAGCTGCAGTAGCAGCAGCAGCAAGCTCCATTACTAGGAAACTTCTCTGGTGGCTCAGATGTTAAAGAATCTGCCTGCAACACAGGAGACCCAAGTTCAATCCTTGGGTTGGGCAGATTTCCTGGAGAAGGGATGGCCACCCACTCCAGTATTGTTGCCTGAAGAATCCCATTGACAGAGGAGCCTGGCAGGCTACAGTCCATGGAGTTTCAAAGAGTCAGACATGACTGAGTGACTAACACAGTACGTCTTTCACTAAAAATATTTTTTACATGAAAGCTCAAATGAAGGGCTTTAATGTGTCAGGAAACAACAGTTAGAACTGGACATGGAACAACAGACTGGTTCCAAATAGGAAAAGGAGTACATCAAGGCTGTATATTGTCACCCTGCTTATTTAACTTATATGCAGAGTACATCATGAGAAATGCTGGGCTGGCAGAAGCACAAGCTGGAATCAAGATTGCCAGGAAAAATATCAATAACCTCAGATATGCAGATGACACCACCCTTATGGCAGAAAGTGAAGAGGAACTAAAGAGCCTCTTGATGAAAGTGAAAGAGGAGAGTGAACAAGTTGGCTTAAAGCTCAACATTCAGAAAACGAAGATCATGGCATCCGGTCCTATCACTTCATGGGAAATAGATGGGGAAACAATGGAAACAGTGTCAGACTTTATTGTTTTGGGCTCCAAAATCACTGCAGATGGTGATTGCAGCCATGAAATTGAAAGACACTTACTCCTTGGAAGGAAAGTTATGTCCAACCTAGATAGCATATTTAAAATCAGAGATATTACTTTGCCAACAAAGGTCCGTTTAGTCAAGGCTATGGTTTTTCCAGTGGTCATATATGGATGTGAGAGTTGGACTGTGAAGAAAGCTGAGCACCGAAGAATTGATGCTTTTGAACTGTGGTGTTGGAGAAGGCTCTTGAGAGTCCCTTGGACCGCAAGGAGATCCAACCAGTCCATCCTAAAGGAGACCAGTCCTGGGTGTTCATTGGAAGGACTGATGCTGAGTCTGAAACTCCAATACTCTGGCCACCTCATGCAAAGAGGTGACTCATTGGAAAAGACTCTGATGCTGAGAGAGATTAGGGGCAGGAGGAGAAGGGGACAACAGAGGATGAGATGGCTGGATGGCATCACTGACTTGATGCACATAAGTTTGGGTGAACTCCAGGAATTGGTGATGGACAGGGAGGCCTGGCGTGCTGCGATTCATGGGGTAGCAGAGTCAGGCACTACTAAGCGACTGAACTGAACTGAACTGAATGTGAAAAATACTTTAGAGAAAAACATAAACCTAACATAATAAAATCTTCAACAAATGTATTTATTTGTCTATTGTTTTCTTTTTTAAACTAAACAAAAATTTAACAAGAAGCTTCAGCTTATATTAATAATTTATCTATTTATCCTCAGCCTTTCTTACTGGCCATATAATTTTGTGTAAGAACATCTACACATAATATATGTACCCTATGTACATATGTAAGTAATGACTATGTTTTAGCTTCAAATGTGAATAACATCAATGTCCCTATTTTGTCTTCCAAACACATCATCAAAAAATGAAGCAATCATCTTACCAAAATGTCATCTTATTAAAATTGTAAAATGTTATTTGGCTACCACTGCCTCCTAAAAACCCATAACATGCATTAAAAAAATTGCAGTGCAGGTGATAAAGATGAGGATTATAAAGGTTAAGTGACCTACTGATGACCAGCGGTCAGTAAGTGCGGTACTTGGACCTCGACCCGTGTCTATGGACTACAAAACTCATCCATGAGAGGAAGGTGAGTTTATGTTTTCTTAACATGTAATAAGCCTTCACTATAATTTTTTTTTTCATTCAGGTTGGAGTAGCCTAGGAGAAATCTTCTAGCAATGTAAGAGCATTTTAAATGTTTTAAACACTGTCAAATATTGTTCAAATACTATTTGAAATAGATTAAGGCTTGTTTTGGAAATTTTGTGATTTGTCCCAAAGTACAAATAAGGTTAATTCTTAGAAGTGTTAAGAAATGTAAATATCATCTCTTTGAACTTGTTGTTTTATAGATAGAATGCGAGGCTTAGGGATACCTACTCAGAATCAAGAGCCAGGGTCAGAACACAGGTCTTCTGGCAGTTGAAGCACGGATCTGTCTTGGACTGGTGGGCACACTGATGCCCAAAGAATGTCCTCTTTTCTAGCAAGTTTTTAATGCTAGAAGATAAAACTGCAGTTTTTGCTATTTTATTGAGTGTGTCACAGAAAATCTCACTATCTTGAGCTTGTTCATGAAGAAACTAGTGCATTTTCTTCCTATGTAGCATTGTAAGAATTATACAAAATGGATTGATCTTAGAGGACCGTCAACAGGGAGAGAGATGAGTCAGCCCTCGGCGGTCATTCATCTTTCAGTTCCATTCAGACACCAGGTAAGGATTGAACCTGACAGCATCATAACAACTCATTTATAATCTGTGTAAAGAAAGTACTTTTAATTACTCGAGGAGATAATTTGTTTAAATGGCAATATTTTGAGAGCTTTCTGCAGTAATTACACTTCATAATGGAATCAGGCATGTATCGACTTCAATGAAACATCACTCACAGCCTGACGAGCATTTTCCTTTCTGAAGATCATAATTAGATTTTACATTAGTGTTTGAACTTCCTGCAGTTCAGTGCTTGCTGTTTAAACATTATAATTTCAAATATGGACCTGCAGTTCTCAGACTCACCTATCCATATGGTTTCTCCTGAGATAGGATCATTCTCTTGGACTACCCTCTGACTATATTTCCATTTTCAAAATGCTTGATAGTTAAAAACAGACTAATTTTAATGGAAATACCCTGCTTTTATCAGACTTAAAAAAAAATGCTACCAGTAACTATGGATGGAAATGCTAAATTGTTGGTTTAGTGCATGTAGTCTTTTAAAAACATTATACTGAAATTCTTCCCCAAAATGAATTTTTTCCCTAAATTTAGATTTAAGACATCCACTCTCCTTTGGCAAAGAGTTCAGATAGAAGATTTCAATGCAAATTCCCCACTTCTGGTCTGCATCTGATTTTGTTGACTTCTTTGCAGCTTGAGTTCTTTATTCTTGTCATGTGCAAATGCAAACCTCCTGGCCATCTGAATGGGGCAGGTATATCATACACTGAATTAGTCGTAAGAACAGATTGTTTTCACTTGAGTACAGGCTTTCCAAATGCAAACTGTCTCTTACATTTTTTCCTCCCAGTTTGTGTAAATGTATTTTTCTTATTTTCTGTCCAAGAAGAATACCTCAAGAACAATCACTGCATAGAATGATATGCATCCTATTGAAAACCTTCAGCAAATAAATTACAAAACAGAGGCCCAGGAAGGGCAAGCAATGTTCCCAAAGATTCACAGCAAGTGAATGATCAACCTGTAAAGGCACATCTCCATTTCTGTGCATTCATTTTAGGTTTTGGAGAAGCACATTTTTTCATTGACCAAGGTATATTCGATCAGATTAAAATTCCAGACAAGAACAATGACAACAAAAAAGGAGAATAAAAAGGGAACATCTGCTTCTCTTCACCTATTAAATTCTGCTCTCCCTCAGACACAGTGCTAACATCTGGATGTGCTGACTTCCACATATTCTCAATGTATCTATCTATATTTTCAATATTTGTAACCCAGAACTTTTAAATTTCTCAGTGCACTAGTATTAAGCAAGTATTATCTTCAGTGAGATACATGTGGTGGCCAGCATACAGACCTCCAAGCAGTGTGACCTGGTTGTCATCCCGCCAATGCACTCATTATTTTTGTACATTGTGTCCATCCATAGCAACAGAGGTTCTTGTTAAATATACTTACACTCTGTACGCTAAGCCCAACATTGATTGTGCAGCCTTAACGAAACATCTGACATTCTCATGTGAGGTGGTAAAACTTGAAGAGCAGTTCTCTGAGTGTAGACCTTACACTTAAAGCAGCTACAGATCAGATCAGATTAGTTGCTCAGTCGTGTCAGAGTCTTTGCGACACCATGAATCACAGCACGCCAGGCCTCCCTGTCCATCACCAACTCCCGGAGTTCACTGAGACTCACGTCCATCGAGTCAGTGATGCCATCCAGCCATATCATCCTCTGTCGTCCCCTTCTCCTCCTGCCCCCAATCCCTCCCAGCATCAGAGTCCTTTCCAATGAGCAGGTACAGAAGATCAAAATTATTCTCATAACATTAAAGCCTTATTATTTTTTTTTCCATTGTGTTGACATTGACTGTGATGTTGCCAAACCAACTGTGAATAAAGCTGCTGGTGCCTCTGCACAAATTAAGATGGCAGAAGCAAAGTGTAAAGATAATTACTTATTGGATTCTCCAACACAGTCTCTCCATTATTGTTGACTTTGGCACGTACCTTAGTCTTTGGTGTCACTACACACGAAACACCTGTAGCTCTTCAGCTGCACCCTGAGCAAAGAATGGGGGTTGTTTCAAGGGAAAAACCTTGTATGGTTGTTTGAACGTTAAGCTTTGCCAAGGAACGCTTTTTATTTGAAACAAGAACTATGGTGATACAGTTATTTGGAGTTGGGTATTTTGCACACATTGTCTTGAAGGTTCATCTGATCCTTTAAGGAAAATGACTGGCGATATTTTTACAGGTTAGTGAGAAACACGTGAGCCTCTAAGGGGAAACCTAATGTTTTGTTATGACTGCATTACCTTGTTTGCTGTGGGAACTTGACAGCCTCCCAGGCTGACACCTTCTGATGGGTGAGGTGGGCTTGGCACTGGATGGGGTGTTGTGGTTGCTGAATTAATGATGTGAGGCAAGGGAAGTGTGACTCTGTGAACTTTTTTATTCATATGACCAGTGCATGTTGTAGTCAAATTATGCATGGACCAAGTGACATGAAAGTTGCTCAATCATGTCTGACTCTTTACAAGCCCATGGACTATACAGTCCATGGAATTCTCCAGGCCAGAATACTGGAGTGGGTAGTCTTTCATTTCTCCAGGGGATCTTCCCAACCTAGGGATCAAACCCAGGTCTCCCAAATTGCAAGTGGATTCTTTACCAGCTGAGCCACAAGGGAAGACCCAAAGCATGGACCGAAGATCACTTCAAAGTTCAAGACAGGGGAACTTTCCTGATGGTTCAGTGGCTAAGCCTCCCAATGCAGGTGGCCTGAGTTCAACCTCTGGGGTCAGCAAACTAGATCCCATGTGCCACAACTAAGAGTTCTCATGCCACAACTAAAATGATCCCAGCACAGTTTTGTGCAAATAAGACCCAGCACAGCCAAATAAATAAATATTAAAAAGACACTAACAAAAGACTGTTTTATACATTGGTGTCTCTTTTGCTGTCTCATATACAGAGTTATTGTTACCATCTTTCTAAATTCCATATATATGTGTTAGTATACTGTATTGGTGTTTTTCTTTCTGTCTTACTTCACTCTGCATAATAGGCTTGCGGCTGGTACACTGGGACTACCCAGAGGGATGGTACAAGGAGGGAGGAAGGTTCAGGATGGGGAACACATGTATACCTGTGGTGGATTCATGTTGGTATATGGCAAAACCAATACAATATTGTAAAGTTAAAAAATAAAATAAATAAATAAATTAAAAAAAAAAAGACAATAACAGCAAAGGACAAGACAGACCAAAACAGTATGAAGTACCAGAGTAGGAAATGTTTGCTGATACTGTTTTGAGATCACAGACAATACAGGCACAAATATAGGAATCCAGGTTTATTTGCTGGAGCCAGCTGTTGGAGATGTGTAAAATGGGCTTCCCTGGTGGCTCAGATGGTAAAGAATCTGCCTGCAATGAGGCAGAGACCTGGGTTCAATTCCTGGGTAGGAAAGATCCCCTGGAATAGGAAATGGAAACCTACTCCAGTGCTCTTGCCTGGAGAATCCCATAGACAGAGGAGCCTGGCTGGCTATAATCCACGGAGTCACAAACAGTCAGACACAACTGAGCAACTAAGCCCAGCACATAAGGGAAAATAATCTGAAAATACGAAAAAATAGATATATATGTATGTATAACTGAGTCATTTTGTTGTTCATCTAAACCACAACATTTTAAATTAACTATGACATGGCGTGCCTGCTGTCGTGTCCGACTATTTGCGACCCCATGGACTGTAGCTTGCCAGGTTCCTCTGTCCATGGGATTCTCCAGGAAAGAATACTGAAGTGGGTTGCCATTTTCCACTCCATAAATTAACTATACTTCAATAAAGTTTTATCTGTTTTAATTTCTGCCTGCATCACAAGGCAGGTGGGATCTTAGTTCCTCAACCGGGGATTGAACTTGCACCCATTGTAGTAGAGGCACAGAGTCTTAAATACTGGGCCATGAGGGAAATTCCTCCAACAAAAATTTAAACAACAACAATGACAGAAATGAGTATTCAATAGTCCTGAGGCAGGAATTTGGAGAACTTCTGCTCTAGGGGGATGTCTCTTTTGTGCTGACATCTGCTCTCCAGCCACAATCTCTTGCCGCAAGCTACCCACTTTTACCTCCAGTGTACACAGAAGTACAGAATAGAAACTAGATTAAAATACGCTTGCACGTCTTCAGGCTTCCGGGTTTCAGTTTCTGCATCGAGCACTTCTTTAGCTGTATGAACTCTGGCCGGTTACCAGCTCACAGTGCCTCAGTCCCTTCATCTGTAAAACAGGACCCATTTCAGCTTCTCTGTGAGAGTTTATAGAGCAATGTTGAGGGCATTGCTAGAAATACTCGACTCCTACCAGTGAGATCATTGCTTTTCCTTATAGATATTTAGGATATGCAGAACTGTCTACTCCGTGGATTTCACCCTCTTCCTGTATATATCAGGGGGTTAGCGTGTTAAAATTCACAGTGCTAGCCTCCAACCCAATTCCAGGACACAGCACATCAACGGCAGCCTTCAATAATAACCCATTCTTATTTAAATAATCAAACTGCTCTTTGAAGTAATATGCATTCTTCCCCTTTATGCCTCATGTATAAGACCCATCAGAAACCTCAGTCTCAGACCTTTCTGGTGGGAAACAGATTTGTGGCCGCAGTTCTTGAACCAAATGTACTATCAGAACTACTCAGAGTATCACTGATAATTCAGAGTTACAGGGTGATCTAGGAAAAAAATGGGAAACGAAGGCAGAGGTAGTGTTTAGGCACATCTGGGTACGGCCCGGGCTCTCTCTTGTCAAGTGAGGGGAGGACGTTGCTGATGCTGACTCTGGGTCGGGCAACTGGAGAACCTGATTTCACAAACACTTTCCTGAATGTAACAGCACAGATGCAGCACGCCTGCTCTCCTGGACTGGCAGTGGTGTAGGAAGAATTCTGCTTTCTAGACCCAGTAAAGCTATCAGGGACCTGGACTCCTGCCTGCCCCTCTGGGGTCTCCAGAAGTCGACACAGCTTTGCTGAGACGTGCCACCCCCGCGTCTCCACAGGGTGGCCATCAAGTTTCATGTAAGTGCAGCTTCTTTGGTGGTTTTAATCAGGAACATAATTGCCTGCAGTCTCTTCCAGCTCATAAGGCAACCCAACTGAACCCTTGGAAATCCCATCTGCACAGAGGATTCTATACGAATCTCCTCTTTCAACTGACTAAGCTGTATCTTCAGTCCTGTGATTTCACATGTATAACAGGTCACCTTTACCTCCGACCAAGAGCAGGTTTTGACCTAGCTGTGTCTGTCTTGGCTTAGGGGAGGGGGAACCCACAGCCATGTCCCTTGAAAAACAAAGCTGAAAGGCTGCTGAACAAATAATTAAAAGTGGTTATATGAGTGTTGCCAGCTTAATGAAATATACATACATGTTCTTAAGTCCTCTCTGGGTTCGTTAACAAAAATCATCAGGGGCTTGTTCTTCTATTCTTTTTTACCTTGATTTCACACTTTGTAATTGCCTGTTACAGGCTCAGTGTTTGTGTCCCTCACAAACTCCATATGATGAAATCCCCCTCCTGGCATGGCGACAGGAGGTGGAAGGGTCTTCAGGAGGAGTTTCAGGTTAGTGGAGATCAGGAGGATGGCCTCTCATGAATGGGACTGGTGTCCTGGGAAGGGTCATGAGACAGCCTGCAACCCTTCTCTGCTTCTGAGATGCCACCTGCAACCTGGAAGAGGGTTCTCACCCACAGTGCATAGGCAGCCACTCAATCTCGAGGGTCCAGCCTCCAGAGCCATGAGCAGTGAATTTCCATGGCTCACAAGTCTATGAAATCCTCCTTAGAGCCATCCAAGCGAAGACAGTTCCTCTTGCCCACCTCCACGGCACGTGTGTGCTATGCGTGCCATTTCTGGCTCATGGCCATTGCATGAGTGAGTCTGTCCTTGTGGTCCACAGTGCTCCTGACACTCCCCAGAAGGGCGTTTCTTCTTGTTTAACTCAACACTGCAGATCTTTACCAAGGGTGTCAGTCACTGTGTGATGGAGAAGCAGAGTGAATCTGATCCCTGTTTCTCTACAATGTTAGCTCCTGATGCACAAGACAGGCGTGACCCAGGAAGGAAGATGTCCTTCCAAGACAACCTGGGCTTCTCATCAGTGTACTCAGGTGGGGCTGGCTGGATGCCACCAGTTCCACCTGCATCACCTGGAGAGCATCCCAGGGCCTCCCTAATAATAGAAATGAGAAACAGTGCTGACTTCACAAGACTGCCAGGAGAATTAAATGAGAAAATTCACGTAGGGCTTTCAGGACAGACCTTGGCATGTGACATCCGAGAAGGATTGTCTTCTTTCCCAACTCCTGTGTGTCTGGAAGTGTTTCCTAGAAAACCACAAGGCATCTTCTCATCACTGGGGCTGATGACATGGGACCCCGCTTCCGTCCATCGAGGTGGATCAGCTTTATGAGGTGATATGACCAGAACCCTGAGTCTCATGCTAGGTCTACCTCAATGGTTAAACTTCACTTGAAAAATGGGAAAACAGTTTAAAAGAATAAATGTATATGCACCATTTATTATATTAAATAATATATGCACCATACACAGAAGGCAAACATATGGAACCACCTTTCAAGCTATCTGCTCACAAAAAAATGGCGACACTGAAGATATAAACAATGCATATAATGGATGAGAATAAAATCAGTCAGATTTGGTAAAACATCAAAATAACAAAAACAAAAAAACCTCAAAATGAATGGACCAAATCTGTTCCAATTGCAAAGCAGGTTCTGGAGAAATCTACGCAACCAAATACCATTTTGTGGGAAACACGCTTGCTCTCCAGCTTCCAGAAAACTGCTCTCGCTCTCCAGGCTGTGCTGTAATGGTCACTCCCTCAGGAGGCCACCTCACATCCATCTGCCTGCCTCCCTCCACCATCCTGTGTGCCAGGACGATTGTGTAACAGTCACAGAGTCTAACAGGTTCATGTTTCGTCAACATTAAATACTTCTACATCCATCAGAATGCCCCAAAGTGGCCAAAGAAACTCTTCGTCAGCAGGTTTCTCCTGCAAATACCCTGAGGCTGCTAGCTTTGGGATCCCCGCCCCAGGCCTGAGTCTGGCCATCATGGCATTTGTAGAAACAGGACTTGGGGCTTTCGGTCAATGCCTCGGCTTCCCAGGCAGGATGCTTCACACTCTGTCCTGTGGTTGAAGGCACTGGGTGCCACCGTTGACGGTGTCTGAGGGATGAGGGGTCAGTCTCGGGAGGCCATCTGGAGCAGAGGAGGAGAGAGCAGCCCCTGCCCGGCCACGGCCGCCCCGAACTTTGACAAAAGAACCTGCAGGCAGGTGTCCTCAGACCTGAGGCTTTGCTGGGTGGTGACCAGGCTGTGACTGAGCGTGTGTCACACTGGGGGCACCCCAGAGATGGGGGACGTCCACCTGTCCCCCGTGTGTCCCCAACTAATCTCATACACGGCCTAGGGTCGCATTCAGGGTTTTCCATAGAAACCACATGGAAATACAAATGCACCAAACAACTGCTGCGAGTCTAGATGAGTCACAAGGAAGACACTGACCTTAACAACTACTCCATCTTATACTCAACCTATTTCCTTAAGGATCATGTTTCATGTGAGGCACCCTCCTCACTGCCATCACTGCAAGTAAGAAAGAAGACAGCATTGGTGGGGAGGAGGGGGCAAGGCTCCCAGGAAAAGGAGCAGCAGAGTACAGAGCGTATGTGTGTATGTGTGTGTGTGTGTGTGCGCACGCGCGTGTGAGCGTGCTCGCAAAAATGCATGTGTGTTTATGCCTGTGAGTGATACTTGTAAGAAGGGAAGCAAGATCTCCATTCTGAGAACCACAAATGCCAGGGGTCACAGATGGCATAGCATCACTGACTGATGAAGGGCAGGGAAGCCTGGCTTGCTGCAGTCCGTGGGGTCACAAAGAGCTGGACATGACTGAACAGCTGAACAACAGCAAGCCATGGGCAGGTGGGAATCACTACACAGTGACTCACTAAGTCATCTGAACGTGGGGAAACAGATCTAACAATTCACAGAATGGCCAGATTGGAATGGCTTTTCTAACTCAAGATTAGAGGTGGCGTATTATACTAGATAGCATATTCAAAAGCAGAGACATTACTTTGCCAACAAAGGTCCATGTAGTCAAGGCTATGGTTTTTCCAGTGGTCATGTACGGATATGAAAGTTGGACTGTGAAGAAAGCTGAGTGCCGAAGAACTGATGCTTTTGAACTGTGGTGTTGGAGAAGACTCTTGAGAGTCCCTTGGACTGCAAGGAGATCCAACCAGTCCATCCTAAAGGAGATCAGCGCTGGGTTTCTTTGGAAGGAATGATGCTAAAGCTGAAACTCCAATACTTAGGCCGCTTCATGTGAAGAGTTGACTCATTGGAAAAGACTCTGATGCTGGGAGGGATTGGGGGCAGGAGGAGAAGGGGACATCACTGGATGGCATCACTGACTCGATGGACGTGAGTCTGGGTGAACTCTGGGAGTTGGTGATGGACAGGGAGACCTGGCGTGTTGCAATTCATGGGGTCGCAAAGAGTCAGCATGACTGAGTGACTGAACTGAACTGATTATACTGTAGGAAAAAATTAAAAAAAATTAAAGTAAAATAGGTGTTTGAGGATTAGAGAAACCATCCTCCATATCACTTGAAAAAGGAGGACAAAATTATTTATCTAGTTACAGAAAATACAGGAACAGAATTTAAGGAAGGTTGCTAACCATGTCTATCTCCCACGCTTTTGACAGGTTCCCAAGAGCAGCTGGAGTCATGCTGTGGGACATTTTCTTTGGCAAAATCAGACTCCACCATAACCCAGGTTTAAGTAGCAGCTTCAATTAAAAAAACAATGGGCATATGATACAGATAATGCTCATCAACTTTGTCTACACAGCTACAGTTCTATTTAGATTTCTATTCTCTAAGTTCAATTTTACTTGTAGCAGAAAATTGTAGTTTGTAATTAAGAAAAGAAAATTTTAAAGCAAAGTAAAAACAAATACCCATCTGTCCCTATGACTCAGCCAGCATACTTCTGTCCTGTGTAATTCCAGTGGCTCACAATTTCAACAGAAACACTTCCAGTTCATTCTTCTCTAAAATTGAGAGGGATACAACTTCATCTTCCCACAACTTACTCATTAAATATTTGTCATAATGTCAAAACAAGAGCTTATCTTCATCCTTGCCCAAAATATTATGAACAGAATAATGGAGTTGCATTTATTTTGATTAATAGGAATGCCAGCTTCTAAATATGTCTGCTATAGGAATGGGCATCTCTTTTAATTGATATGGACTGGGGTGATTTAAATTCTCTTTAAATTGTTCTAAAATGTTTTATTAGAATTTAGGTAAAAAGAAGACAAAAATAGCGTTCTCAGGAACATATTCTAAGTGATGGAGAATAATTATAGGGATAAATATATATTAAAAATCAAGAAAATTTAAAAACTGAGGATAATGAAAATCATTTTCCTTAATCTAATATATTCTTAAGTATAAAATGAGAATACAAATCCATTCTTTTAACCATATACAATAAGTCATCACAATGAAAGTAGATGCCCTAAATCATGGCAGACTTTGGATCAGCAGAGCTAAAGAATACATTTTTACTTTTTTTCCACTAGTTTCCACAAGTTTTATTTTGAACTTGCATTTTTTTACCCTCAAAGTACAGTATATTTTCAAATTAAAGCTAAAATACAGCATTTTATTTTTATGGACATTTTTTCATATTTCTGAAATTTTAGCCTCAGTATGGAGAATATCTCTATGTAAAAGGTAAATAATTTATCACTTATTGGATAGTAACATTAATAAACCAGCTGAATTACATGGGTAGATAAAAATTAGACTATTTAGATTGACTATTTTAAAGTAACACATCAAAACGGTAGTATCTAGTTCTTATATTATGTATAAGACATACATAGTTTATAAAATAGTTTTGAAAGTATTCAACTTTTTTTTTCAAAATCTCTGTGAAATTAAAAGGTTTATTTAAACTTGACTGTCATTCTGGTGAATGATTATTTTGTATGAATGGAAAAGACACTTTTGTTTGTGCAAAAGCAGGGCAGCAATCCAGTGTCCACAGCAAACTTCTTCCACCAAACAGCCTGTGAAAGCTGTCATTTTGTTCATGTTTCTTGTATGAATCCATTGTTACCTGGTTAGTGTAGAGGTTTAGGGACTTGGCAAGATTATTAAAACACCAGGGGCTACACATGGGAAAGAGAACATTTACTTCCCTGGCCATCTCACCAATTTCTTTTTCTCTGATGTACAAATGTAAGCCAGGTTGCAGCTTTTAGCATAACAGCCTTACTTACTGACATGTAGTCCACCCTGCTCCCACCACCCCACCTTTTGAAGAATTTTTCAATTGAGTGGAATTTGAAATAACCCACTGTGAGACAAGTACACATTTCTATATCTTCTAGAGGAAGATATTTGCTGGGGAAAAAAAAGTCTCTATTTTACTGACATTATAGTCTTAATGCCATGCCTTCAGGCATATTCATTACTGTCCAAATTGAATTTTAAATGTTATATTCAGTAGTTTCAGTGTGACATCTTATTACATAAAGACATGAACTGGCCTAAGCAAAGCTGAATGCTGAGAAACATCAGGTCATCTAGTATAAAGATTTTTTATTATACTTAGAAAAGTGATGACATTGCTGAGAGACACTGAAATAATTCTAAGATTGAAATACTATAAAATAAAACACATGAGGTCTGGGTTCCTAAAGAAAATATAAAATGGTCATATGGGTCAATTCAAGGGATTTTTTTTAATTAAGAACTTTATTTTTAGGGCAGCTTGAAGTTCCCAATAACTTTGAGTGGAGAGTCCAGAGATTTCTCAGATAGCTGGATGGCATCACTGACTCGATGGACGTGAGTCTGGGTGAACTCTGGGAGTTGGTGATGGACAGGGAGGCCTGGTGTGCTGTGATTCATGGGGTCGCAGAGAGTCGGACACGACTGAGCAACTGAACTGAACTGAACTGTACCCTCTTCTCAACAGCTGCAACATTCCCCATTATCAACATCTCCACCAGATGGCATTCAATGCATCTGTGACAACTGATGGACCTACACTGATCCATCATAATCTTCCAAAGCACACAGCTCATGTTGAGAGTCACTCGGGGTTGGACTTTCTGTCGGTTTGGAAAACTGGATGTGTATGTGCACATTCAATCATGTCTGACTCTGTAATACCACAGACCACAGTCCACCAGACTCCTCTGTCCATGGAATTTTCCACACAAAAATACTGGAGTGGGTTGCCATTTCCTTCTCCAAAGGATCTTCCTGACCCAGGGATCAAACCAGTATCTTTATGTCTCCTGCATTGGCAGGTGGATTCTTAACCACTGAGCCACCTGGGAAGTGCCAAATGGATGATGACATGTATATACCATCACAGCATTCTACACCATAGTTTCACTGCCCTCAAAATCCTCTGTTTTCTTCCTGTTCATTCATTTCTCCCCTCCCCAAAGCCCTAGCAACCCCTAATTCCTGTACAGTCTCCATAGCCTCACCCTTTCCAAAATGTTGACTACTTAGAACCATTTGGTATGAAGCCTTTTTACATTGGCTTCCTACACTTATGCCTTGCAGGTTCCTCTGTGTGTTTTCATGGCTTGAGAGTCCATTTCTTTTTAGCACTGGATAACATTTCACTGTCTGGATTCAACTCAGGTGATGTATCCATTCATCTTGGTTGGGTGTTTTGCTAAAGATAATGAATTACTTCTTCAGAGGGCTGAGGGAAATTGCCATGGGACCTGGGAAGGACTCCAGAGCTAGAAGGGGTAAACAGTCTACTTCCTTTAGGTCAAGGGAGGTAGAAACGTGCCCACAGGAGAGGCCTGCTCACAGGAGGGAGCTGTGTTTGCACTAAATGGGCACTTATCTGTAGGAATGTGACCCTGACCTTGACCCCCTCCTTTTTTCAGTGCAGCAGTCAGAGAGCAAGGATGCTCCCTGATTCTAGCCTTCAAGGCTGGGATCTCAGGGCTCAGAGAGACGCAGGGAAGGAGAGAACAAATTTGAAGCAGCAGATAAAAACTAGCCAGCTCAAAGGCAAGCACAGAGCTAAGATTACTCCTGTGAAATTCCTAATGTCTTATTAATAAACCAAGCCTAAATATATTCAGCCACTAAACGCCTGCATTATTTACCAAAGCCAGAACCAACTAGAGTTTAAAATAAATTAATTTCCACAAAGATGTGGAAATCATCATTTACATGTGTCGGTATTTTTTTTCAACTACAATTTCAAATAACAGGATCCATGACAGAATAACTTGTTACCCCTTTGCTGTAGTTTCCAAATTAGAGATGATCAAAGAAGTGGCAGAGAACTAAGTCATTCTGCAATGTCATGTCTTGATAAGATACATTATTTCTATAAACCACCAATATATAAATTAAAACCACCTCATTTGTTACTCAGGATTTTGTTCTATGATTTAAAGAGGTCTTTTTATACATTTAGGTACAGATTTTTATGAAAGATCAGTCTTGTATGTATAGAACATATAAGATATAAGTAAAATAGAAGAGTCTTCCTAAGCCACGTTTACAGTCGACATCCTAATCTTTCTCACCACATTTTGACTCAGTACTATTCTTGGTGATAGGAGAAGCTTTGGAGATTTGACATTTGATAAAGGGATGTTCTATTAGCGCCTCCTGGATTGCTTCCCACCCCCACTGCACTCTTTCTGCAAGTTCTGATACCAGTGTCTTTTTGCACTGAGCAGATAGTGTGGCGAGAAGGTCCTGTGATAACAACCAGGATTCATATTTTGCATTAAGCTGTTGTAATCACTTTGCTGGCAGAACCACTAAGAGGCCGCCCTTGTGTGGTCCTGCTACCAGGGAGGAAAACCAGGCAGTGACATCCACCTTTTGACCACCAGCTGGAAGAGGCCAGCTGCGGTCAGCACCCTGATCTCAGAGATGCTAACACGTGAGAGGAACTGGGTATCTTAGAACTGATGGAAGAGATTGTGTCCCTAATTAACTGTGTCCACAGAGAGGTTTGGGCACCCCTCATATCCTTTTGGTAAACAGTAATCTCATTGCTGCTGCTGCTGCTGCTAAGCCGCTTCAGTCTTGTCCGACTCTGTGCGACCCCAGAGACGGCAGCCCATCAAGCTCCCCCATCCCTGGGATTCTCCAGGCAAGAACACTGGAGTGGGTTGCCATTTCCTTCTCCAATGCAAGAAAGTGAAAAGTGAAAGTGAAGTCGCTCAGTCGTGTCCGACTCTTCGCGACCCCATGGACTACAGTCCACCAGGTTCCTCCATCCATGGGAGTTTCCAGGCAAGAGTACTGGAGTAGGGTGCCATTGCCTTCTCCGTAATCTTATTATTAGTTTTCAAAACAAATTCAGGATAGGTGTCAGCTCTTCTCTAAATTTTTGGTGTACGAGACAGCAAAAGAGACACTGATGTATAGAACAGTCTTATGGACTCTGTGGGAGAGGGAGAGGGTGGGGAGATTTGGGAGAATAGCATTGAAACATGTAAAATATCATGTAAGAAACGAGTTGCCAGTCCAGGTTCGATGCACGATACTGGATGCTTGGGGCTAGTGCACTGGGACGACCCAGAGGGATGGTATGGGGAGGGAGGAGGGAGGAGGGTTCAGGATGGGGAACACATGTATACCTGTGGTGGATTCATTTTGATATTTGGCAAAACTAATACAATTATGTAAAGTTTAAAAATAAAATAAAATTTAAAAAAAAAAGGAAAAAACAAACAAACAAACAAACAAATTCAACTTGACAAAGACATCATTTCAAAGACTGCACAAGTCCCAACTCCTCCCAGAAAATGTGTATGGAGGATTCTCTGATGGGGTATGATCTAAATCCAAGACAGGTACTGACTCAAAGATCACCTCGACCAACACCGAAGCTGTCATTGCCTCCATTCTGCTCATGAGACAAATACCTCATCCAAGTTCACCCAGTGAAGGAAAAGCTGACATTGGAAACAGGCCTGATGGGCCTCTCAGAATGACCTATGAAAACATCTATTCATATTTGTGGGTATAATAAAAGTCACAAATATTTTTATTAAGACCATCAATTTAGCTCTGTTCTCATGGTAAGTAAGAAGCTGATATTTTTACTATGACCATATGACTTTCTGAAATTCTTTATCTGGTAATAATCATTGATAAAAATCTCTAAAAATGTGCTTTCAGGAAATACATTAATTTATGGTGCTTAACTCTCACGGTAAATCATCACCTTTCTTGAAATAGTTCTAGGAGTGTTGTCTGTCCTTTCTTGTGCCCCTCCTTTGCTGTTATGTGTGGAATAAAAACCCAGGTAACCATGCGGTTCCCTCTTATCTTAAATAAACTGCCCTGTGGTGGATTCATGTTGATATATGGCAAAACCAATACAATATTGTAAAGTTAAAAAAAAATAAAATAAACTGCCCAGGATCATCTTCCATCTCATTTGACCAATTCAGCTCATTTTAACTCAAGTTGAGCTCTCCTCTCTAGCTCGGTATCTATTTCAAGAAAAGCTGAGGGCAGTTCTCCCATCCCGTATTCCCTCATCTGCTGTCACAACCCAGCAAAATAAGCCCAGTCCTTTCCCCACCACTTGGTCACTGTCTCACTCTCTTCGGAAACAAAGTGGGCTCAGACTCACTGAGATGAACAGTTTCCTGAAATCATAAAAAGGAAACTTGTGACCAACAGAAAAGGGACCCCTAAATGGTTGTGTTCTGTTTTCTCATTTGCAGGGAGAGAAATCATCACCAAAACTCACAAGTGAAACAATGACAAAGAGGCTGTAGTCAGCCAGTCCCCAGGGTCAGGTTCATTGTATCTGCCTCCCTGGGGCCACAGTTCCTGACTGGTCCCCAGAAGGACCCTGTTTGGAGCCTTGATCATGGATGAGAGATGGAGGATTTACGCTCCACATGTCTGGAGTTGCCACAGCAGGAAGACGTCTATTGTCCAAATGGTTATGTTTATGGTTACAGCTCAGGCATCTCATGCTGTAAACTTGTGCATGGTTTTTTGAGCACCAGTTACTTGTTTCCTAAATATTATAATTAAAAATAAAGGGTCACTGCCAGTGTGAAAGAGCATGGAATTTGGATTTATGGCCACAGATGAAATATTTAAATATTTTCAAGAATCCCTTTCTTCTTCTAAAGATATTTGTTTTTGCTGCTAAGTATTATTCACCATTGAAAATACACAGGACAAGTGCATTACTGTATAGAAGGGCAGCTAAATTAAATTTCTATTTATTATGTTTCATTTATTAAGCAACTATTTGTCAATTAACTAACATGTGAAAGATCTCATGCCAGGTGCCATGAACCTAAGGAACAGACAGAGTGAATTCCTAACTCAAGGGCACACACCCCAGTGGGTATTTTTTACTATAAAAACTTCCAAACAAGAGCTTTATGCTGATGAAAAATGAATACAAAATATAACTAAAGTATTCATGCAAAAATATTTTTGGAAGAATTTCTATGTACCCAGATCTGTTCTAGGCTTGCAGGATTTTTTTTAAGCTCATCTCACAGAGCTCATAGTCTATTTAAAGATGGAAATTGATAAATACTGAACATACAAGGCCCTGTAAGCTAGATGGAGTCATGAAAAGGATGAGCAATAATAAAGCAATAAGAATTACTGGAGAAAAGTAGTTGTACTTTTAAATAGGGCAAGGAGCTTGGGTGATGCTTTAAGGTAATATGTGGAGAAGATCATCAAAGCTTTGCTTTTTATTCTGAGTGTGATAAAATGTAAAGATATGTAAAACAATCATGAAAACATTTTTAAAATATAAGAATTATTAAATGAATAACTCAAAATTTACCGAGGATACATAAGGAAAAAGCCCTATAATTTAGGTATGGTATTAAGAGGGACATGATTTGAAAGCTCCTTTAACCTGAATCTTAAAAGAAAAACAAACAAAAAAATAAATAAATAAACCAGGTAATCAATGTTCAACATTATTCATCTCTACTGGGCTGCTTCATCTGTATCATGCATTCAAAATTCTTCTCCTCCTCTTATTAAATCACTGTGTTCTTTACTGAATACAATTCAAATTTATCCCATACTGGCTGGACATTGTCAGCTTATCTACAAGCTATACACAAGCTACAAGTGGGTCACACTGATACCTTATTTGTCGGGGCCGGGTGACAGATTTGGCAGCAGAATTCTTGACCTCTAAGATGACTCACCATTCAAACTAACACACAGTTTGTTTTGTTTTGGTTTTCCCAGAAAAAAAAAAAAAAAAAAACCTACTTATTTTGATTTATGTGAATGTGTCCAGAACCTCACCACTACATATGTCAAATAAAGTCACAATCAGGAATAACAGATATGGCAATTTTTAAATAATATAAAATCAAAGAAGAGGAAATAGGGAGGTTCTGGTTCTACATGATGATACAGGAAAAGCCTGAATTCACTGCCTTCCAAGGACACACTGAACCACATTCTTCTGAAAATACATGGTAACTACTGGGACAACCCAAAGACAGTGGTCAACTGAGGAGGAAAAAAACAAACAAGGAAGCAAATAAAACACTGAGCAGGTAGGCAAGGCTGAGACACAGTCTCACCATAAACCAGAGCAGTGACCCATAATCTGGAGAGAACTCAAAACCCAGAGTTTCTCCAGGAGTGAAAACTTGGAACCCCTCATTAGGCACCCAAACTTTTAAGACCGAAACTGAACTTCCAAAGCATGTAGCTCTAAAAACCAGTGGGGTTCATATGTCCACCCCCACAGGCTGCAGTGACCTGGGAAATGGCTCTTAAAGAGCTGGGATGTGTATTAACCCACCGCAGTCCAGTGCAAAGCAGCAGTTTGAGAATCACCCAGACCTGGTGTAGGAGAGGCTCACCTGCTGACCATGGAGCCTGGACCTTCAGAGCAGGCAGCAGTCCTGGTACAACTTAGGGACCAGTTGGAGGTTCTGAGGGGACAGAGATTTGTGAGCACCATCTTTTTATTTATTTTTTTTTTAAATTCTAGTGCTCATGAATGGAAAGAATTAATATTTTCAAAATGTCCATACTATCCAAGGCAACCTACAGATCCAATATCGTCTCTGGAAAAATCCCAATGGCATTGTTCACAGAAATAGAGCCAACAATTCTAAAATTTGTACAGAATCTCTCTCTCTTTCACACACACACACACACACTGGTTTTAAACTATAGTACAAAGCTATAGTAATCAAAAAAGTATGGTATTGTCATAAAAACTGACACATGGGTCAACGGAACAGAATAGATAGCCTAGCAATAAACTCACACCCATGTGGTCATGCAAATCAAAGGACCAAGAATATATGATGAGGAAAGGACTGTCTCTTCAGATAATGGTGTTGTGTTGGAAAGACTAGACAGCCACATACAAAAGAAAGAGATCTGACCAGTATCTTACAGCATATACAAATATCAAGTCAAAATAGGTTGAAGACTTAAATATAAACTCGAAGCCATAAAACTCTAAGAAGAAAATATTGGCTGCAAGTTCCTTGACATGTGTCTTTGTGATGATTTGAGGGATCTGACACAGTAAGCAAAGGCAATAAAAGGAAACATAGGCAAGTGGGACTACATCAATATTTGCAAATTATATCAGATAAGGAAATGGAATGGCAACCCACTCCAGTATTCTTCCCTGCAGAATCCCATGGACAGAGGAGACTGGCAAGCTGTAGTCCATAGGGTCGCAAAGAGCTGGACATGACTGAAGTGACGTAACATAATATTAACATAGCAGATAAGGGGTTTCCTGAGTGGCTCAGTTGGTAAAGAATCTGGTTGCAATTCAGGAGGCCCCAGTGTGATCCCTGGGTGGGAAAGATCCCCTGGAGAATAAAATGGCTACTCACTCCAATATTCTTGCCTGGAAAATCCCATCGAAAGAGGAACCTGGATGTTTAGAGTCCATGGAGTCACGAAGACACAACTCTTACCAGATAAGAAATTAACATTCAAAATATATAAAGACGTCATAGAACTCAATAGCAAAAAATAAATAAAATCAATTTGAATTAAAAATGGACATAGAAACTGAATACGTATTTTTCTAAAGAAGACATACAGATGGGCAACAGGACCATGAAAAGATGTTCATCATCATCACTAATTATCAAGGAAATGCATATCAAAACCACAATGACATATACTCCCACACATTTCCATTATCAAGAAGATAAGAAATAACATGTGTTAGTTCAGATGTGCACTGTTAGTGGGACAGTAAATTGGTGTTGCTATTCTGGATAACTATATTGAAGGTCCTTAAATTAAAAGTAGAATTACTATGCATGTATGCTAAGTTGCTTCAGTCATGTCCAATTCTTTGTGAGCCCATGGACTGGACTGTAGCCTGCCAGGCTCCTCTGTCCATGGGATTCTCTAGGCAAGAATACTGGAGTGAGTTTCTGTGCCCTCCTCCAGGAGATCTCCCAAACCCACCATGTCTCTTACATCTCCTGCGCTGGAAGACAGGTTCTTTACCATTAGCACCACCTGGGAATTACCATATAATCCAACAATTCCACCTCTGGGCATTTATTCAAAGAAAATGAGCACACAGTAACTCAAAAATATACGCACCTCATATTCACCACAGCACTGTTTACAACAGCCAAAATACGGAAACAACCTAAGTGTCTAGATCCATGGATGAATGGATCATAAACTAAGTTAGAGAAAGACAAACACTGTACAATTTCACTTAAATGTAGAATGTAAAAAACAAAACAAGAAGCTCCTAGATATAGGGAAAAAAAAGAAAAAAGCTAGAGGATTGGGGGTTTGAAGAAGGGGTGAAAGGGATCACAAAGTACAAGTGAAAGTGGAAGTCACTCAGTCGTGACCGAGTCTTTGTGACACCATGGACTGTATAGTCCATGGAATTCTCCAGGCCAGAATACTGGAGTGAGCAGCCTTTCCCTTCTCCAGGGGATCTTCCCAACCCAGGGATTGAACCCAGGTCTCCCGCATTGTATTCTTTACCAGCTGAGCCACAAGGGAAGTACAAGAATACTGGAGTGGGTAGCGTATACCTTCTCCAGTGGATCTTCCCAACCCAGGAATTGAACTGGGGTCTCCTGCATCGCAGGCAGATTCTTTACCAACTGAGCTATCAGGGAAGTCCCAAAAAGTACAGACTCCCACTTAAAAAAATAAATAAGCAATGGAATGTAATGTACAACATGATGACTAATGATGCTTTACTGTATATTTGAAAGTTGTTCAATTATATTTGAAATATTCTCATCACAAAAATAAATTTTCTAATTATCTGTGTTGATGTGTTTCAACTAAACTTGATGTGGTGATAACTGTGCAGTACATACAAATATCGAATCATTAAGAGGTACACCTGAAATTAATATGTTGTATGTCAAGTATATATCAATAAAATATATAAATATGTTTGAATTCCACCCATCTCTTCTCTCAAAAGGAAGTATACATGAAAAATTATTCCACATTGAAAAATTTTAAGTGATTTAGAGAGAATTAAAGGACATGTTGCTTTTCTCTAGGACCAAAAACTTCCTCTGAAAATTAGTTAGTAAAGGAGTATTTTGGGCTCACCAAAATAAAAGGTGCTCAAGTATATTTTAAAAGTTTCCATTAACAGAAGCATCATCTCTTTCAGTATTTTTTACTCTTAGAAAATATAATGGAAAAAAAGTAACAATACTATTTATAATATTTACTTAACCATACTCAAGTACTGAGCAAATATTTTTTTTAAAAGGCAGCAAGAATAAGCATCTTATGATCGGACTGCAAGGAGATCCAACCAGTCCATCCTGAAGGAGATCAGCCCTGGGATTTCTTTGGAAGGAATGATGATAAAGCTGAAACTCCAGTACTCTGGCCACCTCATGCAAAGAGTTGACTCATTGGAAAAGACTATGATGCTGGGAGGGATTGGGGGCAGGAAGAGAAGGGGACGACAGAGGATGAGATGGCTGGACGGCATCATTGACTCGATGGACGTGAGTTTGGGTGAACTCCGGGAGTTGGTGATAAACAGGGAGGCCTGGCGTGCTGCGATTCATGGGGTCGCAAAGAGTTGGACACGACTGAGCGACTGAACTTAATTGAACTGATCGTACCACAGATATAAAAAAATCCTTTCTTTATAACTAAAAAAAAAAAAAAAACCCTCTCGGTTATATACTAAACAAGAAGTCATTTGTTGTGTTTCCTATGTTCACCCAATGCTAATTTTCAGCATTTGACATCCTTACCACCCCTGAATTTCCCCCGAGACACTGTAAAAGGAAATTTCTTCCTCATCATTGCCTGCCACTACAGTGGCCACGCGGCACCTGGATGGTGCGTTGGGAGGAGAGGCCAGCTGGAGTGGTCTCGGGGTCGGGGGGTCACTTTTCTAGGGAGGGTGAAACCCCAGCGGGTGTCTCTCCCTCCCTTTGCTTCCTCCTCCTTCCTAAACCCCAAAAGCTACGACTGGAAAGGTACCCATGAGGGACTGAGACGGGGCGAGAAGAGAGAATCGGGAGACACACAAGCCACCACTGAAATGTGTGAACCTCCAGCGCCTAACATTAGAAACGCAATCCACATTTGTTTACACACGATACGCGTTTCCTAATGGGTGCGAGCCGGATATAAACTAATTCACATTTGGGAGAATAATCTAGTTGCGCTGAAAAATCAGATTTAAAGTTGCTTTACTCTAATTACAAAGGGCCCTGCATGCCAAATTAAGGAGGTTTTTTTTTTTTTTTTCCCCTTTATTAATGGGTATCATATCTACTGTAGAATGTAATAGATTATACAAGATATTGATTTTACACGTTAAACTGATTTCTTAGACACATCCGATTTGATTATCACATTAAGCTTGTGAAACCAACAGAGGAATTATTATCGCCGAAATTATATAGAAGAGGAAATTCATTCCAAGATTGTGGACTTGCTCTAGGTTACCCAGCCAGTAAGTGATCAAGTTCTAATTCAAACTTCATTTTTACCCTTTTAATTTGAGGGGTTTTACAGGAATATAACTTTCACTTTCCATTATACTTCCTCCTCACATATAGAATCAGATTCCTCTGACTTCTTTTACACCCAAATAATGCTGACAGATAGGAAACTTCTCCAATTTGAAGCTGATAAACTTCTATACAGGGAGAATCAATCCAATGTTTCCTAATTTCTTTGAAACCAGAGACCAGTTTTGTGGAAGACAATCTTTCTGCAGACTGGGGGAAGTTGGGGAGTTGATTGGGGATGACTCACTTTATTTCCATTATCATTACATCAACTTCACCTTAGATCATCAGGTATTAGATCCCAGAGCATGGGGACCCCTGAATTAGACCATTGACATAATATGCCAATGAATAAATATTACATTTAATGAGTATCTTCATTCATATCTTAGCTGTGATTATCATTCAGGAAATCACTTGAGTTTTTGTCTCCAAATTCCTATTCCCTCAATCCTTTAACAGAACAAAACAGAAAAGGGTGCTTAATCCTTCTAAAGTATCCTTATTTCATAAGGAAATGAAGGGGGACTGCTCCTATTATCAAGTTTTAGTTTCCTAACTAATTATTGAATGATAATGCCAGCTGTCCTTTAGGATCAAAGGGACAGTTATACTTCCCTGACTGAGGTTCATTTACCAGCATAGGGGTGTGTTCATTTGAAAGGCTGCATATGCCACAGTAGGTGCTCTGGCCACTGGATAAAATAATTGATACTCTACAAACGTGTGCTACAATCTATTTTAAAAAGTCGACTTTTTTTAAAACCTAAGAATAGGAAGTACTTTTATAAATGCACTCCCCAAAATGGAAGGGCAAAACTCGTCTAAAGCTTAGGGCTGAGCAAAACTGGCCATTTCCAGTAGCTGGGAACTGAGCGGAGACAATCAGCCACAGCTGACAATTTTGGCAGACACAGAGCAAGGCAGTGACAGAGGTGTGGCCAGAGCTGGAGTCTAAAGATCCCTGCCGCGACCCTGGTGTGAGATTAGCATACTACTTCATCAGCTTAAGTGAAAGGCATAATTTATTAAACAGGAAGTAAGCTACACCACTGGGCAGACATAATCACTGCAAAGTTAATGTGTTTTTACAGGCAGTGGTTTCCCTGAGGATAGCACAGTTTTGAAGAACACTTCAGAGTACCAGCCTTCTCACTATAAGGAAAGGAAAGGTACAAAAAAAAAAAAAAAAAACCGGCAAGATGGAAAAATTAACCTTTTAATACAGAATCCACTTAAGACTTCTATTTGAAGGGCACATGAAGAGATGCAATGTCATCCTAAAACCACAGAGTATGTGTTTATGCAAAATGTGTCTCCTGCAAAGAAAGAACAGTCTCTTTCATGTTTGGATTGCAAACAAGCTTTGAGAACAGATGAAAGTATTGACCTATATATATTCTGCATGATGAACTGATACATAAAATTCAACAATCTGAGGAATGGTGGCAATGCTTTAGCTTCACCATCATGCCCTGTGTAAGGCCCTCCAGTCTTTCTCCAGTGCATACAGTCTCAAATGTTATCAGAACACTTATCATTTTATAGTCTTTTTTTTTAAAACTAAACTGTATTGCAGAATCATGTTCATATTGCTACATAGTCACAGAGAGTTCCTTAATGGTTTCATAGTATATATTCAGTATTACGGTACATTAAGGACATAACATAATTAATCATTTTACATCATAGGACATTTAGATGTCTTACGATTCTTGATAATTGTGAACAGTTACTTTTTATTTTTAAATATTTTTTAATATTGAAGACATTTAAGTATGAAATCTAAAAAAATGTATTTAGTTTGTTTCAGTGCCTAGGAGAAAGGTTACTTCAGTAAATTTGAAAACATCTTAAAGTTCTCTGACATAAAATTCTTAAGTGCTCTCCAAAGACTGTATTCAATACACGACATCATGAGGAATATATAGCAGTCTCGTTGTACCACTGACCTTCTTAATTTCAGACGCTAGATGATAGATATGAAGGGAAAAATGCCAGCTCTACTTTTTTATTATCACCATTTGCATTGTCTTTATAGTCTTAGTTCTTTAGCCTGAATTTTTTTTTTAATGCTGAATTCAAAGAAATATTGAGTAGGTCAGAAATATGTCCGACCTCATTGTAAAAGTCTGGGCTATGAGGAGTGTTTTATCACTTTAACATTCTGAAGTCTTCAGTGTTTGTGAGAGATCTCATTTCTCTAAATATCAGTACCCAATGCTCTTCTTGGAATTTAATTATCATCTTAAAAAAAAAAAAACAAAAAAACAAATAACCCAGCTCCCTGTCCACCCCCTTGTGTGTTCCCCATCCTCTCCCTTTCCTTACTGCTCAGACTTCAGATCTGTTCAGTCTCATTCATGCACTGGAGGGACCCAGATATTCACCATGTGCAGTTGATAGCATATTTACATTTAATAGTCTCATCTTCCAAAACCTCTTCCTCATGTGAACAAAGCCCCTGACCACCTCGAGTGGACCTGCTGTAAGATTATCCCAATCAGCCTTTCTTTCTTCCATGCTTCAGAGCCCCAGCCCATCCCTATGATCTTCAGATTAAGAACAACTCTGATAATCATTTTTCTCTCCTTTTGCAAAATCTGCAGTGATGCTTCCATTTTTCAGCATCGTTCGATTCTACCCCAAGCACCTCTCAGACCCACTCTTCTTCCACTTGTCACTGTCCTGGTCCCATCCCCCTGCCCTGTGCCAGCCGTGTGGTCTATGCCATCACTACCACCACCGCCTCTGCTGATGCCAACCTGAACCGCCTGTCTCTGTGAGGTGGCTTCCTCACCATCTCCTTGTGAGTTCTCACTTCCAGCTCTCATCCTCAGCATGTTCTCCTTTCCTTGTACATAACCCTGCTCCCATATATTATTATCCATAGCTCAGTTACAGATCAACACACACTAACCACAAAGGCTGATATAAGACCCCAACATACACTAATCTTTCAGAAGAGAAATAATGCAGATCTACATGGAGGCACAAAGTTAGGAGACAGCACAGGGCAAAGCTTGGCTGTAATCGTTCTTCTATGACCATTCTTATGTGACTCCAAGTTGAGAGGCTATGATGAACATCTGAGTCCATGGATCATATCCTCGAAATGTGTTAGGATGAAACTAACACAGCTTACCTGCTCTACTGAGCAAACCATTCCAAAACATTTCTTCTGATGTAGGTTTGGACCTTGACTTATGAAATAAAAACTGTGTATAATTTTGAGTCCCCAGAACTACAGGAAATAGGATAGAATACAGGTCAGGGAGGGGAGACTGTAAACTAGCAGCTTGATGCTTTGATAACCAGTGGGACTGAAAACCTATATGGGCAGCTACAGAGTTCAGCCAGGGTGGAATAACATCCAGCTGACTTACTTATCTAGTACACCACATACTGAGAGACTGTGATAAGATGATTTAGACGCTTTGAAATTCAGGACAAAGCCTCACTGAGAAAGAGTAGAAGTTGAGTAGAAAGAGGGGACACAGACCGACAAGTGCAAAATGGTGCCAGGGCAATGGACCTGCCTCTCAGACCATGCTTTGAGCTTTGAGCTTTACACTCAGGTAGGTGACAAAAGAGAAAGTGTGTGGCAAAATAAGGAGCTGCATATTATTTATAGAAGGGAATATAAGGGTGTTTTCTCTAACACAATGTCGTTTCTCTGAGCGTCAGGAGATGAAGTCATTTCAAACCATACGTGCGGTGCATGGTGTGTGCCATGTGTGTCATGTTTGTGTACGGTTTTCGGTGTGCACGGGTGTGGGGTGTGTCTGGGGTGTATGCTTTACTACGTCTGCAGCTGTGTATCTGGGGGGTAGTTTCTGGGACGTGCCTGCCTGTGTGCCATGTGTAATGTCCAATGATGTGAAGAAAGCTTGAAAAATGTTTTCTCCTCAGTGGGAACCAACGTGGAAAATGGAAAAATGTGGGGTCAGTGCATCTGAAACCTTCCTTTCCATAGCGGAGATGACTTCCTCTTTGAAATATCTTACTCTCTCTTCTAGAAAATGCTCCTTAGAGCAAAGAGGACAATTTTCTAGACAGGTTTCTGAAAGTTAAGAATTTTTTTTCTAAAAGAAATCTATAATAAGTTTCAAAAAATGTCTGGAAGCTTTTGGTATGTGCGTGTGTGTGTGTGTGTGTGTTAGGGTAACTTATTTGGAGATGACCCCTCTACCCCGGCAAAGCAAGGCAGAATCTGAGACCAGCTGTCTGAATGCCATAACTGCAAAACAGCCACAAAGTCATAAGAGACAAATACGTACTGAAACTGGTAGGTTTCCCTCATTTGTAAAGCAATGCTATTTCATAGCTAATGGATCTGACGGTTGTATTACAGCTGGGAATGCAACATGACAATAGCCAACCAGAGAAGACCACAGATTCATTTCTCCCTTCTGTTCTTTCTTGAAGAATACCATCTATGTTCCTATGTGCCTGTATGTGATGTAACTCTCTGATGTAGTGTTAAAAGAAATCCTAAAAATAAGTGGGGGGGGGAGCATAACAGCAAATGATTATTCACTTGATGCCAGTCCTCACATATATTTTGTTTCATCTACATTTTTTATATACTGACTAGTACTTTCTTATATAGTTTAATCTATGCCAGAGAATACTGTGCACTCATGGGCTAATTCAAAGCCCTTCCAATTATCTGTGGGGTTTCTGTAAAGGTACATTTCTTAGTGTCAGTTCAATATTCTGGTTAAGCGTAAGGCCTATAATTTTAATTAATGGACCAAAGTACTAATTATTCAGCTTCTTGAGACACAACAATTGCATTATTTATATAGCATGTTATGTTATTTTACCAAGTAGGACAGGATTCCCTTAGAATAACTTGTTTTTACTGTTCCAAAGTTGTTTATAAATGCTCTCAAATGGCTTGGAAATGCAGGAAGGAAGTAAACCCAAGGTATGTGATGATAATGTGAAAATATGGGCAGATAAAAGTATTAGTGAAAATATGGGAAGATATAAATATTAGTGAAAATAATCACTTTAATATTGTATATAATATCTAAATCCAAATTTTCAGATGAGCAAAAATGAAAATAGTGACTAAATTTTCTGGTATCAAATTTCTACACTACAATGCAAAATCACATGTTCACACACAAACGCATTATGGATCACACACTCATATGGACAACTGAACTCTCAGTTACTGAGAAATTTCACAACAGTGCTCCCATTTGAGAAGAGCTCTCTTGGGATAGTGTCCATCATCGATGTAACAGGGTCTCTAAATTTACCATTTGGTAAAGTTGATGCTGTTGCTTGAGAAATTACAACATACGTGATAGTTCAATCAAGTAGCAGTTGTAGTTCAATCAAGTAACACGGTTGGTAAAGAATCTGCCTGCCAATGCAGGAAACGCAAGAGACGTGGGTTCAGTCCCCAGGTTAGGAAGAGCCCCTGGAGAAGAAAATGGCAACCTACTCCAGTACTTTTGCCTGGAGAATTTCATGGACAGAAGAGCCTGGTTTGCTACAGTCCATGGGGTCGCAAAGAGTTGGACATGACTGAGCACACACGCATGCACGTCTGAGAGTTCAGCATGCTTCAGAAACATAACTCAAGGTTATATAATTAAAGAGGGAAAGGTGAAATTTCCAATGGTTCTGTCTGCACCAGAGTCATCTTTCCAGCCTGACAAGCTATGGTTTTTGTGGGAGAATAAAACCAAATGGATCCTTTTGCTGAGAAATTCAGCTTCTCTTGGATGGATAAAACGTTCATACATGAACGCCATGTAGAAAAAATATACTAGAGTGTATGTTCAAGTACCAAACATTTTGACAGTTTCTAACAGCAGCAGTAATGAGACTCTACAGGAGAGTTTCTGAAGTGGGTCCTGAACAGTGGTAGGAAAGGGTCGGTACCAGTCCTGCCTCTCCCCCACCCCACCCCTGTCACCAGGTTAGAATGGTCAATACCATCTGCATCCAGGCATGTACAGATGTGAGAATTGGACCATAAAGAAGGCTGAAACCCAAAGAACTTATGCTTTCAAAATGTGGTGCTAGAGAAGAGTCTTGAATGTCCCTTGGACAAGAAGGATATCAAGTCAGTCCATCCTAAAGAAATCAACCTTGAGTATTCACTGAAAGGGTTGATGCTGAAGCTGAAGCTCTAACGCTTTGGCCACTTGATCTGAAGAGCTGACTCACTGGAAAAGACCCTGATGCTGTGAAAAATTGAGGGCAGGAAGAGAAGGGTACGACAGAGGATGACATGGTTGGATGGAATCACTGACTCAGTGGACATGGATTTGAGAAAGCTCCAGGAGATAGTGGAAGACACAGAAGGCTGGTGTGCTGCAGTCCATGGGGTCCCAGAGTCAGGCATGACTTACCAACTGAATAACAAGAACAATTTTTCTAAGAAATGAGAGCAGATTCTAACCCCCAATGTTCTACTCACTGCAGTCCATTTTATTAACAAGTGCTGTGATGCCATGTCAAAATACCTTAGAGAAAACTGCAGGTACGCATACACGTACGGCAGTCAGTCCTTTTTCCCGTTTGTGCATCTGGATCACATACATATCTTCCAATGCTTTACCTTCATGAAAGAATCAATGTCTGACATAAGAACAAAAGCTGCATGAAAAATGAACCAATAAATTAGAAAATTAGGTTTCTAGAAATCAGTTAACAAATATCCAGTATTTACCCAGAATTCTGCCAGATATTCTGAAATATATGATCTTGGTTTTCAGACGTAAAAGCATTTTGTCATACAACATTAATGTTAACATAAATATGATTTTTTAAATAGCTAATGAAGCCAATATAGAGCCATAATTCGACTGAGCTGTACACAATAACTGAATCAATGCAATTAATTGGTTCTAAGTTCAAAACATATTTTACACAGGGTAATCAATTCAACCTTTTTCATTATTCTTGAGAATCCTTTCAACACTGAATTCTGCATTATATACTTTAATAGTCTTTACATCAATTTTTAAAAAAAAAACACAGAAATATCATAATGGCAAATATGTACTAGAATATGCAAAATAATATGACCTTCTCTTAACTCATAAATACAGAATGAGAAATCTCATGATTATCCTTTGCTCATATTTTCTCTCCTTTGAGAATTCAAGCATTGTTGAAATTTGGAAATATCACAGTGAGAAATATATTAATCCTTGAGTAGAATAAAGTGTTTTTTAAAAGGCAAACACTCATTGCTGTTAACCTTTTTAATAACCACTTGAAACCTCAAGCAATCGAGATATTCCCTCTAAACCACAGAGGATGCTGAGACGCCAGGAGCGGGGGACCACAGATGCAGGAATTGTAATCTCCGGCATGATCTTTCAGGACAATTATTATTTTTTCACCTTTGACTCTGCTTTTGTTGTCATCTAGTAGATAGCTCCAGGAATGTTTTAGAGTAAATAAATGCTGTTCCAAGTGTTTTCTTTAAAATTATACAGTCTGGGGTAATCAGACTTCCATTAAGTCTCTGCTTTACCAAGACTATTTCCTTATATGTGTGTGTGTGTGTGAAAGAGAGAGAGATTACCTCCATAATAGTCTTTTTTTTTTTTAATTGAGTCAAACGTGATACAGACAGTGATTTTTCCAATTAACATGTCATGGAGACTGCCGCTGCTGCTTATTTTTACTGTTGCACATGAAATCTTAGGAAAGGGGAGAATAGTTCTAAGAAAAAAACAGAAAATCTGGAATATGAATCCTGGGTACTGAATGGAAGTCTAACACACATCAAGTGAATCCTCACTTCAACAGACAGAAGCTTTTCTTAAATGAATTCAAAAGAAAGATCACAGTAAATAATACTGACTTTCTAATAAGTCTAAAGATATACTTTTATGGCAAAAAACCCCCCACAAAACCTACATGGGTGGATTGCTTTAACAATGCAGAAGCCTATGGAACCCACCAGCAGGCATGATGGTGAACAGGAGCTTTCAGATGGACCGAGCTTATCACAAGGAAGGAGGAACAGCGAACTTAGAAGCAGGAGGGCAAGAGAGAGAGGCGGGGTTTGTTGAGAGAGAACTCAGAGTCTGGGCTCAGGAATCCTCCCTGGAGGCTGACTTGAGGGAGGGATGGAGTTGTGACTTTCCAGCTGATGTCACCCCCAGCTCACTCATATTTTCGGGCTTGTCCTCTTTATGCACAGCCCCTCGCCCCAAGAAGCTTCCTTTATACAGCAAAGTAGCTGATGCATTTCAGCCACTCACTAAATAGTTGTTTAATGCATTTTTTTAACTAAGTCCAACCATTATGGGGGAATAAGCATATGTTCTACTCCTCAGGTGTGCTGAGAGGGAAACGGTTGAGACTCCTGCAGCTCCTCCTTGAGGATTTAACAGGCTGGTTGATCTGTACCAGCCATTCACTAAACATCTGGGTACCTAATTAGAACTCAGAACTAATTCCTTTCTCATCATATAAAATGGTGGGCTGGTTTTTCTCACACAAATTTGCGGCTGAGTTGTGCCTGCCTGTAAACAAGTACCACTTACAAATTTATCCAATTATGTCAGTAGCGATATCATATAATATCTGTAGCCTGCTAGGCTAATCTGTCCATGGAATTCTGCAGGCAAGAATACTGGCATGGATTGCCATTCCCTTTTCCAGGGATCTTCACAACCCAGCAATCGAACGTGTGTCTCCAGCACTGCGGGCAGATTCTTTACCATCTGAGCCCCCTGGGAAGCCCATAATATCTGTACCTATTAATAACTAACTATTGTTACTAACTCTATACAATTTGAATGTCAAAGACAATTATTGCAAGTACTGGCATTATGCATTCATGGGCTTCCCTTGTGACTTGGCTGGAAAAGAATCCGCCTACAATGCGGGAGACCTGGGTCCAATCCCTGAGTTGGGAAGATCCCCTGGAGGAAGGAAAGGCTACCCACTCTAGTATTCTCGTCTGGAGAATTCCATGGACTCCCCATGGACTAATCCATGGGGGTCTCAAAGTGTCAGACATGAACGACTTTCACTTTCACTTTAAAAGAAAATGACATTTGATAACTGTTCAGGGCTTTTTTAAGTAAAAATTCCACTTTCTTATTTCCACAAACAGAATCCAAGATCTTGGCTATGAGACTGTTAGCCTACCACTCACTTTCTACCTACAAGCTCTCTTGCACACATTGGTTCTATCTGTATCTCTAGTCTCTGTGTGTGTGTGTATATAATACACAAAAATTTGTATTAGGGATAACAGATCATATGCAAGTAATGAAATAAATCTTGCATTCAAGAACTACTTAGAAAATGCAGATAAGTACTCACTAATTATTAAAACTATTGAAAAAGAGTTTTTAGGTTTAATACTGAGAGTTTTGGAGAAGGCAATGGCACCCCACTTCAGTACTCTTGCCTGGAAAAATCCCATGGACAGAGGAGCCTGGTGGGCTGCAGTCCATGGGGTCGCTAAGAGTCGGACACGACTGAGCGACTTCACTTTAATTTTTCACTTTCATGAATTGGAGTAGGAAATGGCAACCCACTCCAGTGTTCTTGCCTGGAGAATCCCATGGACGGGGAAGCCTGGTGGGCTACCGTCTATGGGGTCGCACAGAGTCGGACACGACTGAAGCAGCTTAGCAGCAGCAGCAGCAATTAGAGTTTAAAAAAAAAAAAACAAAAACTTGATTGAGCTACTTATCCTTGAATTAGTAATAAAAAATGGCACACCTTTTAAATTCAAGACTTTCACCAACTCTGCTTCACACGTCACTCATTTTCAACTCAAGGTTTAATAGGATTGTTATGAAAACTCAAATATAGTATTTCTACAATAGTTGTGCCTGTCAGTCAATAGTTAGCACATTCTGCTGTTGCTATTCAGTCACTCAATCATGTCAGACTCTTTGCGACCCCATGGACTGCAGCCTCCCCGCATGTCAGGCCTCCCTGTCCCTCACCATCTCCTGGAGTTTGCCCAAGTTCAAGTTCTTTGAATTGGTGATGCTGTCCAGCCATCTCATCCTCTGATGCCCTCTTCTCCTTCTGCCCTCAATCTTTCACAGCATCAAGGGCTTTTCCAATGAGTCATCTGTATGCATCAGATGACCAAAATACTGGAGCTTCAGTTTCAGCATCAGTCCTTGCAGTGAATATTCAGGGTTTGATCTCCCTTAAGATCTGATTTGATGTCCTTGCTGTCCAAGGGATTTTCAGGAGTCTTCTTCAGCACCACAGTTAAAAGGCATCAATTCCCTGGTGCTGTGTCTTCTTTATGGTCCAGCTCTCAAAACCATATATGACCACTGGGAAGAGTATAGCCTTGATCATACAGACCTTTGTCAGCAGAGTAATATCTCTGGTTTTCAACACAGTGTCTGGGTCTGTCATAACTTTCCTGTTAAGAAGCAACTGTCTTCTGATTTCATGGCTACAGTCACTATCCACTGTGATTTTGGAGCCCAAGAAGAGGAAATCTGTCACTACTTCCACCTTTTCCCCTTCTTTTTGACACGTAGTTTTGGGGCCAGATACCATGATCTTAGTGTTTTTAATATTTAGTCTTAAGCCGGCTCTCTCACTCTCCTCCTTCACTTTCATCAAGAGCCTCTTTAGTTTCTCTCTGTTTTCTGCTGTTAGAGTGGTATCATCCACATATCTGAGGTTGTTGATGTTTCTCCAACCTATCTTGATTCCAGCTTGTAACTCATCCAGCCTGGCATTTCTCATGATGTGCTCAGTGTATAGGTTAAACAAACAGGGTGACAGCAGACAGCCCTGCCGTACTCCTTTCTCCATCTTGACCCAATCAGTTTCTCCATACAGGGTTCTAACTGTTGCTTCTGACCTGCATACAGGTTTCCCAGGAGACAGGTAAGACAGTATGGTATTCCCATCTCTCTAAGAGCTTTTCACAGTTTGTCATTTGCCAACATAATGAAGGCAAAACCTTGATGGCATCCTCCTCTAGGGATCTAAATAGTTCTGCTGGAATTTCACTGTACCCACTAGCTTTATCAACAGCAGTGTTTCTTAATGCCCACTTGATTTCACACTCAAGAATATCTGGCTCTGTGTGACTAACCATACCATCTTAAGCAATCCAGTTCATTAAAGTCTTTTTTTATACAGTTCTTCTGTGTATTCTTTCCATCTCTTCTTGATCTCTTCAGAATCTACTAGGTCTCTACTGTTTTTATCCTTTATTGTGCCCACCTGTGGGTGGAAAACTCCCTTGATGTTTCCAATTTTCCTGAAGAGATCTCTAGTCTTTCCCCCTTTTGTTGTTTTCTTCTGTTATTAAACACTGTTCATTGAAGAAGGGCTTCTGGTCTCTTCTACCTATTCTTTGAAACTCTGAATTTAGTTGGATGTACCTGTCCCTCTCTCTCTTGCTTTTTGCTTCTCTTCAGTCTTCCACTATTCATAAAGCCTCCTCAGAACCACTTTGCCTTCTTGCTTTTCTTTTTCTTTGGGATGGTTTTGTTTGCCACCTCCAGTACAATATTATGGACCTCTGTCCATAGTTCTTCACAGATCTAGTCCCTGGAATCTATTTGTTATCTCTACTGTCAATTCACATGAGATTTGATTTAGTCATACCTGGCTAGCCTAGTGTTTTTCCTGGTTTTCTTTAGTTTAAGCCTGAAATTAGCTATATGAAGCTGATTATCTGAGCCACAGTCAGCTCCAGGTCTTGTTTTTGCTAACTGTATACAGCTTCTCCATCTTAGGCTACAAAGAATATTGACTGTTTGTTGATGTCCATGAGTAAAACCATCTCTTGTGTTGTTGAAAAAGAGGATTGGCTATGATTAGTGCATTCTCTTGGCAGAATTCAGTTAGCCTTTACCTTGCTTCACTTTGTTTTCCAGGGCCAAACTTGCTGTTACTCCAGGTATATCTTGACTTTCTACTTTTGCATTCCAATCTCCAATGATGAATATAACATCTTTTTAGGTGTTAATTCTAGGAGGTCTTCTAGGTCTTCATAGAACTGATCAACTTCAGCTTCTTCAGCCCCTTCAAGGATCACTGCCTTGTTGTGAATGGGCTTCCATAATTCAATGAAGATATGAGCCATGCTGTGCAGGGCCACTTAAGATGGACGGGTCCTAGCAGAGTTCTGACAAAACGTGATCCACTGGAGGAGGGAATGGCTAACCACCGCAGTGCACCTGCCGTGAGAACCTCATCAACTGTATAAAAGGCCAAAAAGGTGTGACACCAAAAGATGTGTCCCCAGGTCTGAAGGTGTCCCATGTGCTCCTGGGAAGAGAGGAGGAGAATTACCAGTAGCCCCAGAATGAATGAAGTGGCTGGGCCAAAGCAGATATGACACTCAGTTGTTGATGTGTCTGGTGACAAACATAAAATCTGATGCTGCCAAGAACATCCCAGGACAGCAAACTAAAATGGATGGGAATGGGTGAATTTAATTCAGATGACCATTTATCTACTACTGTGGGCAAGAATCCCATAGAAGAAACAGTATTCTTCTTAATCGACAAAAGAGTCAAAAATACAGTACTTGGGTGCAACCTCAAAAATGACAGAATAATCTTGGTTCTTTTCCAAAGCAAGCCATTCAACATCACAGTAATCCAAGTTAGCATATAATAATAGTTAATTTTAAACTATTTGAAAAGCTAACCTTTACTCATAAATTACAGTGAAGTTTACAAAGTTATCAGGGCTCTGCTCTAAATGAAGGTAGATTCTGAAAAGTGCAGAGTTAGAGGCAGGTTTTTAATTTTAGCCTTTGCAATAAAAGTAAAAGCTGCAAAGATGACAACTATGCTGTACTTTCTAAATAGTAAATGTGGAGGCCTTGCTTGCCATGTACTTTGCATTCAGGAGTGTCCATTATCTGAGCAAGTAACCCTCTCCTGGTTTCATCAGTGGGCCTCATGTACAGACGGGGAGTAGAGTAAAATGGGAGATTTTAAAAGTTGTTAACATTTCACATCATACCCCAGATCAATTAACTCAGAATCTCTCAGGAAAGGACCTGGACATTAATTTTTTGTAAACTTCCCCACTTCTTTCCTTTTTTTTTTTTTTCCCTTCTTCACATATCAAAACAACCATATTTGTTGTTTCGATACTTCCATATTTGGCTTTGCTGGAGGGGTAGTAGGAACCAGATTTATCCTTCCACTGGAAACGACCAAAAAGAGAAAAAAAGAGCAGAGCAAAGTAAAGAGAAATTAAAAGAGAAAAAAAAAAGGGGGGAAGGGGAAAAGAGAAGGAAAAAAAAAAAGAATCAAGAGTTTGCGGATGTTGACTGACAGCTCATACTGGGCACTGACTTCCGCAGGACAAAATCAATCCACTGCCGGCTCTGTTCAAGCCCCCACAAGAGCAGGGAAAAGTTTGACAGCCCCCTTAATTAGAGGAGGGCAGACGTGAGACTAGGTGAGACCAAGGCTGCTTGCATCCTAGGGCAAACACCAGGGAAAAGACAGCTGCTCAGAGGAACCCACTGAGGAGCCTGGCAGTCTCGGGCTGAGAATCAGCATGCCCACGGACCCAGTTACCCGCAGCCTAGACAGGGCTGCAATGATGCAGCAGCCGGAGCAGCGGGAGGCTTCTGGAGCGCGCACAGGGTGGGCGTCTGGGCCCCCCAGCCAGAGCGGGAAGAACCCGCAGTGTAGGAGCTTCACGGAAGAGCTCGGAAGGATACTGCCTCAGGAATGAGAAAAAAACCTTAGAATGTAGCCTCTACTGACTCAGGGAAGAGGCAGATAGAATGCCCCCAATGTGAGAGGCAGTACTTGATGAGAAATTAGATGTGAACATAAAGCGAAGGTTGGAAGCCACTCAAAGTTCTCTCCCTGACTGAGAAGACAGTAGGAAACCGAAGAAAATTCAGAATAAAAAGACCTAGACCTGTTAAATATTGCTCAGAAATGGATGCAAAGGTCTGGACTGAAGAAGGAGAAAAGAGAGTTTGGGTGGATTAAAAGGAGAGGTGTGTAGTGTGCTCAGTCATGTCCCACTCTTTGTGACCCCAGGCTCCTCTGTCCATGGCACTTTACAGGCAGGAATACTGGAGAGGTTTGCCGTGTCCTCCTCTGGGGGATCTTTCTGACCCAGAGATCTAACCTGCATCTCTTGCATCTTCTGCGTTGGCAGATGGGTTCTTTACCAGTAGTGGAACCTGGGAAGCCCAAATAGGTGATGGTGAGTCTAATGGAGGAATTTAGTGGAAAGTTAAGTATAACAACATGGAAATCAGAAAAAAAAAAAAAAAAAAAAAATCACAAACCAATGGTGGGTTCTGAGAGTCCAGTACAAACAGGCCATAGTTGAAGCTTTGGAAATGAGTAATCCACAAACACACAGAGGGCAAAGAAGAGAAGAAACTGGCCACAGCCTTAAGAAGTGTCTGCTTTTGAAGATCAGGCAGAGGGATAGGACACCACAAAGGATACAGGAAAGTGAGAGATGCACAGAAAGAATCGGAGTGGGTCTGTGCTAGGACCCCCACAAGGGGGAAGATCTTAAGTAGCAGAAGGTATCCGGAATGTTCCTACAAAAGCAGAAAACCCAGCTGCAGCTCCTGCTACATGGACAACTGGCCCTGACACATCACAGGACTCTCATACATTACATATTCAAGAAAGGACATATTGCTTTTCTTTAAAAGCGATAGAAAAGTTCACTGCAAATTCCCACTTCACAGTTGTTTGTTCTTTAAACCTGTTTTCCCTCTGTTTTGTTTCCTTATGTTTTTTGTCTCCTTCCTTTGACAGAATGATTTTAAAAGAGAATAAAAATAGACAGCAAGTTAAAAGCAAGGTTAATGAAAATGGAAAAACTCTGCTGACGTACTTTATTGTGCAAATTGCAGAACCAGCTCACAATCAGTTAGACTGTTTGCCGCGGCCAGGTTGCTGCCTACTGGTTCCTAGACATGAGCCCTTCTCTGAGCTGCCTGCCTTCATCACTGTGTTACTTTCTGCACCTCTAACTTTGCTTCCTGTGGAGTGCTCATCACTGTCATTCAGCTGCACAGACAATATGAAATAAGAGAGGAGAAAAAAAAAAAAAAAACAACCTGATGCAGTAACTGTTTACAGAATGCATTTTTGGTTTAGACACAGATAATAAAAATATGAAACTAATTTCTAACAAGAAATCTAGGGTTGAAAATTTTGTTAACTTTAATTTTTAAAAGGCAAAGATTATATATAAATGGTATATAATATATTTATAGAAAATGTATGAATTTTTGTCTAACTAAAAAAAATATTACATTTTGATTCCACTTGTTTGACTCAGTATGAATAGAATGCTAGATTTCTATTAAAAAATAGATATGCAACAAGCAGCAAAGTTTTACTGTATAGGACAGGGAACTATAGTTAATATCTTAAAATAACCTGTAATGGAAAATAATCTCAAAAATAATATGTGTGTATAAATATATGTATATATATACACAAACATATATATAACTGAATCACCTCATTATATATATATATATATATAAAGAAAAAAAAGCCAAAGATGAAATTCAATTTGCCTTACTAAAATGTCTTCCAAAAAAAAAAATGTCTTCCATAAGTGTAAGATTTGGTTTGAAATTAAAACATTTTGTTAACAGCTTATTTTTCATTTGGAATTTGTATATTTAAAATTGTTTTTTTCCCTTTTGCATAACCGGCATATTTTTTTCACTGTGATCTAGATGCTGAATAAAACTACTGCTGTAACATCCACTGGTAAAATGTATCTCCCTAGGAAAGATTAACAGTTACTAAGCTGAGGTGACTGAGCACCCACCACTTACCAGGCTCTGTACAGGCCATGTGTCTGTTTTATGTGAGGTATGAAATAGTAACTCTGCAACTGCATGCATGAAGAAATAAATATTCACCAACAGTCTTACTCAAGGTCACATTTCAAGATAGCAACTAACCAGCTTTTGATCCAAATTCTATGCATTTTCTGTTAAGTTGAACTCACTACAAAAATTCCTTGTCTCAAAAAATAGCAATTCCATTCCTATCTATGACATATCAATTCCTCGTATCTCAAAAATATCACACGTGAGATCAAAGACATCTCTCAGCACTACTAATCTCTTGATTAGTTTTCTTTTTATTCCTTTACATTTTTGTTGCCATAAAATTGACATGTAACATTTTATTTGTTTCACATGTACAACATAATGATTCAATAGTTGTGTATTTTGTGAAATGATCACCCCAATGTCTAGTTAACATCCATCATCGTATATAAACACATTTTTTCCCATGATGAGAACTTTTAAGATCTATTCTTTTAGCAACTTTCAAATATATCAATACAATTTGGCATTAATAATTACAGTCACAAGGCTGTACTATTTTCTACTGTTTAAATAGTTTAAATATTTTTAACTTTCATGAATATCTGTTGTCATATATAAGGTAATAAATGACACACTTATCAAATGTAAAGTGTTATTCTTGCTTTTCATACAAAGTAAAGCCACTTTGGTTAGAAATGTCAATAGCATATTTACCAATGATAAAATTGCCCTTCCCCTTTGAATCTACATGTTCATCCTACTTAAAAGCATTTTATAAGCTATACTTAGGTATGATCTTTGTTGCTGCTCTTTCAGAAAGAGTTGCCTAGGGATTTTAAGTTAGAAATCTGACAACCTATTCCCTCTGTTTTCAGGAGACTTAAAAATACCACAATGGCTTAGAAGTCCAAGCAATTTTTTTTGACAGAAAATGTATAACTAAAGCTCATGAGATATCCTTATTGCTTTTACTTTGTGTACATTTTAGACTGTTTAGTTTGCATTTGCTTTTATTGTAATGGAGTCTAAAATTCAGCAGAGTTTTTGTCTGATATTTATGTTTATAGTTATTATTCCTCTTGGGCTTCAGCTATCAGTTTTTCTTTGTAAGTAAAGACTAGTGATCAAGGCCCTGGAGAATTATGGTATAATATATAAAAATCATTCAGCAGGTAAATCCAGGTATATGTCAAGTCTGTATTGAATAGGTTGTTTCCATTAAACCATTCACGGTAAGGAACAAGTGTAGAGATTCTGAAATGAAATGTTTTATGCCTTAGATGTTGAAAGATGCACAGAGCACAGAAATTCAAATTGGTAAATGTTTGAAAGAGAATACTTATCTTATTTATGTACTGGCTTTCCTGGTAGCTCAGCAGTAAAGAACCCACCTGCCTATACAGGAGATGCAAATTCGATCACTGGGCTGGGAAGATCCCCTAGAGAAGGAAATGGCAATCCCACTCCAGTATTCTTGCCTGGGAAATCCCATCAACAGAGAAGTCTGATGGGCTACAGTCCATGGGGTTGCCAAGAGTCAGACACGACTTAGCAACTAAACAATAACTATATATATAGAAAACTTTTAGGCAATTTCTCCTTGGAAAGAAAAGTGAAGTCACTCAGTTGTGTCCAACTCTTTGGGACCCCGTTGACTGTAGCCTGCCAGGCTCCTCTGTCCATGGGATTCTCCAGGCAAGAATACTGGAGTGGGTTGCCGTTTCCTTCTTCAGGGGATTTTCCTGACCCAGGGATCGAACCAGGGTCTGTTGCATTGCAGGCAGACACTTTTCCATCTGAGCCACCAGGGAAGCCCTTGGAATTTGACTCAATTTAGGAGTTCATGAAATAATCTTGTTATAATCAATTTACAATATATGTAAGTCTCAAATCATTATGTAAGAGTACACCTGAACCTCACATAATGTTGTATGTGAATTACATGTCAGCTAAGCTGGGGATGGGGAGAAAAGACTTTACAACAAAGAGTATCCAAACAAATATTCAATAAAGCAGAAGTTTTAGGATGCATTCATCTGATCCACCATCCCTCCTTAAACATTTGATCCAGGAGGACCCTGGTGCCAGTTTTACAAACTACATATTTTACAAAAGCATGTGTGGATCTGTCACTTCAAGGGCCACCATGACATGAATTTTAAGTAGTTTCTGTAATAATCTTGAATTTTGAAGGCCATTAGAGTTCATAACTCTTGAGAGTCTCTTCGACAGCAAGATCCAACCAGTCAATCCTAAAAGAAATCAACTCTGAATACTCATTGGAAGGGCTGATGCTGAAGCTGAAGCTCCAAGCCACTTGATGCAAAGAGTCGACTAACTAGAAAATACCCTGATGCTGGCAAAAATTGAGGGCAGGAGGAGAAGGGGACAACAGAGGACGAAATTGTTGGATGGCATCATCAACTCAATGGACATGAGTTTGAGCAAACTATGGGAGATAGTGAAGGACAGGGAAGCCTGGTGAACTGCAGTCCATGGGGCCGCAAAGAGTCAGACATGACTTGGCGACTGAACAACAACAGAGTTCATAAATCTTTATGTTTTGTTTTACAACTTCCCATGTCTTAATATGTTTCACGATTCTGCCCCCTCACTAAATTTCCTGCAGACTTCAGATAGCCCAAGTGAGTGTGACCCATCTTCTTCAGTACCTTTCTACAGGCAGTTTCTTTATGCCTAGGTATCATACTTCTTGCATGTCTGTGTTTTGAAGCTCTATTTATCTTCCCAGACCCGGCTCCTATCTTAGCTTCCTGAATCCCACCAGTTATAAGGAACTGCAGCTTTTCTCTGAAAGCCTCGATGCATACCCGATGGCTCAGCCCAGATTCATTACCATGTGTTTATCTTTGAAATTGAGACAAGCTCCATAATAGGCACAAGACACACAGACACACTTGGCTGCTCCTTGTGTTCAACCTGCCACAGCTCTTGCCACACCACACCATGCTGAACACACGCTCATTCCTTTTGTGTAATTTACCTTTGGTATTCTCCACATGTAACTACGGAATGACAAGCAAATGAAAACCAACATCCTTCCCAACCTGCTCTGTCATGATACCAAAGCCCACTCTCCAAACACCTTGCCTGAGAAGAAGATACCAGAAAGCCTTCCTAAAAATCAGAGACATTACTTGACACCAAAGTTCCCCCTAGTCAAAGCTATGTTTTTGTTTTTCCAGTAGGATGTGAGAGTTGGACCATAAAGAAGGCTGAGTGCCAAAGAATTGGTGCTTTCAAATTGTGGTGTTGGAGAAGACTCTTGAGAGTTGCTTGAAAAGCAAGGAGATCAAACCAGTCAATCCCAAAGAAAATCAACCCTGAATGTTGGAAATCCAACCGTTCATTGGAAGGACTGATGCTGAAGCTGAAGCTCCAACACTTTGGCCCCCTGATGAGAAGAGCCAACTCTTCAGAAAAGATGCTGATGCTGGAAAAGATTGAGAGCAAGAGGCAAAGGAAACAACAGAGAATGAGACGGCTGTATGGCATCACCGACTCGATGGACATGAGTTTGAACAAGCTCTGGGAGATAGTGAAGGACAGGGAGGCCTGGCTCACTGCAGTCCATGGGGTTGCAAAGAGTCGGACACGACTGAGCATGTGAACAACAACAACTTCCCCAAGAGAGTCAACAAGACCACTGTCATAGTTCCAAGGAAGCCCTGTGGTCACCTGCCCGCAGGGAGAGGCAGGGAGCTTAGGGTCAAGGCAGCAGGCTGGGTGCAGCCTCAGTACCACTGCCCTTTTGCAGGCATTTCTACATCACTTCCAGGGAGGAAGCAGTCTTTGAAATCAATAATAGAAAATGCTAAGCAAAAGGACAACTTTTTTTTGTTTGTTTTTTCTAGAAGGCTTCGTCCTGTATTAGCTGCAAGATACTTAAAACTTTCCACAGTGATTGCCATCTTCCAGAGACCTGAAAAAAACATGTCCATTTCCAGTGAGGAGGGCCTTGCTACGTTTCTCATGGGTTTTGTATTCTGTATTTCAAACATGTTTTAATGTTTACCTCTCATTTGAGAATGGGCAGAACTGGGGGCAGGAACCGAACCCACATCTTAAAGCTGTCAGACAGAAGCAGACCCATGGTGGCAACTGTGGCTTTCCATCGCCAGTAATGTCCAGCCAGAATCACTGAAGCCAAATGCTGGCCATTCTGAGCCCTCCGGCTGGGTCACTTCAGTGTCCCTTGTTTTCCGAAGGCTTCAGAATGACCTTTCTGCATATTACCCAGCCCCAGTCACATGGCAGATCTTCTCCAGAGTGGCTCTTTCATTTGACTCACAGTGTCTTTCCTCCAAGCTAAGAATTATTACTCAATCCTGATAATGCAATATGTTTGTTTTCTTAAAAATGCATAATTTATAGCTTAAAATTTTAACACCCACACAGTAATTCTCTTTGGAAGTCTTCATGGCCACAGTATTGGAATTTATGGCTCTTCATTGCATGCATAGCACATCCCAAATGAAGATGGCAAACAATTTATGCAAACCCACAAACAGTGATTGATTCTTGAGGATCTTTTTTTATCTTATCAGTTTGGCTCAATCAAACTATATTCAGTTTCACTAAAATATGTGCCTCATCCTGCCCTCAAATTGTCCTGAAAATGTCAGGCTGCTTGGGTAAGAGTGCCAAGGCATAAGCAGATGGAAGCAATTGAGAGGGTCATGAGGAAACAGGAGTGGAGCCCCTGGAACACTACTGGCCACCATTGGGGTAGCTCAGGACCGATGAGCAAGGGTTATCCCCCAAGGCTCCCAGAGGTCAGACTGCATTTCTCCTGCATATCAGGACTAGGATGACAGCTCTGCTCTCAAACTAACTCACCACCATGCTGCTGGTGGGCATTATGGATTCTCTGCAGGCACCAGGGGATGGAGACCAAACAGCTAACAGATCGTTTACTGTCCTTGCCACTGGGCTTAGGAAATCAGCTCTTCTCTTGTTTCCTGATCTCCTCTCCCCCAGCTACACCCTCCTCCCACCGTAACCGCACACCAGGTATCCAGTGACACACGACGCCACCCAGCTACAGAGACATAGAGTGTTGCTCACTCTTTCTGCTACTCTGCAACCCCGGGAGAATATTAACTCCTGTGCACATGAAAGAGCATTCAGTTCTGTTTCAGTGTGCAGTATTATCCTGAAATATGCATCTGACAGTATGCAATGCATTTCCAAGTCCAACATTAAGTTGCATGTAGAAAGGTGAAGATTTTGAGAAAACTTATTTATATGATCCAATTAACTTTTTCCTCAACCGTCTACTCTTCCATACAAAATACCTTTGACAAGACAATGGAATGACTTGGAAAAAGTGTTTTACTATTACATTTTCTCTGTAAGAAAGTAAGAAAAAAAAAAAAACTATTAAGATTACTGCCTGTGGTTTCAAGGTGAACACAGTATGCAGGAACCTAGCAACATCAATGCTTTTCTCATCCACACACAGAGACCATTTTCAATGTCAAGAGCATTTCATAAAAATACTTCATTCTTTTTCTAGCTAGAACTGTTTAGAAGATTTGAAGACAATAGGTGAAATCCACTAACACGTGACTGGAAAGCCTTCCAGAAAATCCTGTGCCAAGCGGGATGCCATCTCACCCACAGTCCTTAACACACAAGAAGTCACACCCTTCCTCGTGACCCTGGCTGAATTTCTAACTAAGACAAGCTGTGAGCTCAGCCTTTGTCTGAAAGAAGTGTCTCAGGTTTTGCTGAATACACAGTTCCAGGAGAAACAGGATGTAAGATTTCAGAGTGGAGTCACCAGCACATACCCCAGGGATGAACTTCCTGGGTTGAATTTCTATCTCCTGACCCTGATGCTGGGAGGGATTGAGGGCAGGAGGAGAAGGGGATGACAGAGGATGAGATAGATGGATGGCATCACTGACTCGATATACATGAGTTTGAATGAATTCCGGGAGTTGGTGATGGACAGGGAGGCCTGGCGTGCTGCGATTCATGGGGTCACCAAGTCAGACACAACTGAGCGACTAAACTGAAAGGAACTGAACACACTTGTTACCTACACTTGGATAACTTAATTAAATTCTCTGAGCCTGAGTTTCCTTATCTAGGACATTAGAATAGCAATACCCTGTGCTGGTTGTTGTTCAGTCGCTAAGTTGTGTCTGACTCGTTGTGACCCCATGGACTGCAGCACACCAGGCTTCACTGTCCTTCACTATCTCCCAGAGCTTTCTCAAACTCATGTCTATTGAACCAGTGATACTATCTAACCATCTCAATATCCGTTACCCCCTCCTCCTTCCCTCAATCTTTCCCAGCATCAGAGTCTTTTCCAGTGAGTTGGCTCTTTACATCAGGTGACCAAAGTATTGGAGCTTCAGCATCAGTCCTTTCAATAAATATTCAGGGTTGATTTCCTTTGGGATTGACTTGTTTGATCTCCTTGCTGCCCAACGGACTCTCAAGAGTTTTCTCCAGCATCGCAGTTCAAAAGCATCAATTCTTTGGTGCCCAGCCCTCTTTATAACCCAATTCTCACATCTGTACATGATAACTGGAAAAACCATAGCTTTGACTAGACAGACCTTTGTCAGCAAAGTGACATCTCTGTTTTTTAATATGCTGTCTAGGCTTGTCATAGTTTTTCTTTCAAGGATAGAATCCCAATTCTATAAATCAGGAAACTAGGGAGCATAATTCTTAGAACGTTGTGGGCATCCAATACTCATCAGTGATAACTACAATTCTGCCACGGCTGTTGCCTCATATAAATATATCAAAGGACATTAAATCTAAATGCAGTAAGAACATTTAACATAGGCACTTACAGAATGCCATGAAATTGGAAAGAATTGTAGAATCAACTGCTGGAAACTTGAAGATTCCAAGATCTAGTCCACTGGCTAATGGCTGTAGATAATCTTTAATCCTGCTCTGAGGGATGTGTCTCTATACACAGACACACACAGAATACCTCACTATTTCTGCTACTTTGTAAACCTGGAAGAATATTTACTTGTGTGCATGTGAAGGCATATTACATTCGGTTTTGGGGGGAGGTATATGTGTAGATAGGAAAAGATTCTAGGAAAACTTTAGTTATATGAATGATGATATATATGTTTTTATTATACTGTTCTGCACAGAATACTTTAATAAATTTTATTGAAGTATCATTGATTTACAAGGCTGTGCTAGTTTCAGGTATATAGCAAAGTGATTCAATTACACATACATGTTATTTTTCAGATTCTTTTCAATTATAGGTTGCTACACCATATTGAATCAACTGCTGTATAGCTCCCTGTGCTATACAGTAGGTCTGTGTTGTCTGTTTTACATGTAACAGTGTTCACCTGCTAATCCCTTTTGATCAAGACAACAGGATGAATTGGAAAAGACTGAGAAGTGTATAACTGGGTGTAGTAATTAGCACACAGTCAAGACTTGTTTCCAATAACAGACTCCATATTAAATGCACACATGGAAAAGACAATCAGAGCTGGAGGATTTAATGCTTCCTGGTTGCAAAACTTAAGAGAAAACTACAGTAATCAAAACCGTGTAGTACTGGCACAAAGGACACAAGAGAGCTCAAAAATAATCCCTCAAATACATGGAAAATGATTTTTGACAAAGGTACCAAAACCATTCAACAGAAATCACTGGCAATGATTTCTTGGATATGACATCAAAGATATAGGCAAGAAAAAAAAATTAATGAAGTAGACTTCTTGAAACTTTTAATAACATGTGTACCAAGAGACAGTATCAACAAAATAAAAAGGCAGTTGACAGAATGGGAAAAAATATCTCCAAAGCCTTTATCTGCAAAGGATTAATACTCATAATGTACAGAGAAAACTAAACAGCAAAAAATCACCCAGTTCAAAAATAGGCAAAGGACTTGAAAAGGCAAGTCTCCAGAGAAAATACACAACTGGTCAGCAAGTGCATGCAAAGATACTCAACATCACTGATCAAACACAATCCAAACCTAAAATGCAGCACTACCTCATACCTAGTAAGATGACTACTTTCAATAAAACAGAAAATCCTAAGTGTTGGTGAGAATCTGGAGAAATTGGAACCTTTGTGCACTGCAGGTAAAAACATGAAACAGTATGGCTGCTGTGGGAAACAGTATGGAAAGTTCCAAAAAAAGGAAAAACACAATTACCATAATTAAACATCCCACTTCTGGGAATATAACCCAATGATTTGAAAGTAAGGTATCAAAGAGTCATGTAGAACCATATCCATAACAGCATTTCTCACAATAGCTAAAATGTTGAAGCAACTCAAGGGCCCATCAACAGATGAATGGGTAAGCACAACATGATATATATACACATACAATGGAATATTATGCAGCCTTAATATTTTAGAAAATTCTGATACAGGCTACAAGTCAGCCACAAAAGGACAGCTACTATATGAATCCACTTCTGTGAGGTAGCCAGAGTATTCAAAATAGAATCCTAGGGAAGCAGATGTTGGCTGCCAGGGTTGTGGGGAAGTGGGGCCTTCCTACTGAATGGATACAGGGTGTCTGTTTCACAAGATGAAAAGAGTTCTAGAGATGGATGGGGAGATGGCTATACAACACTGTGAATGTAACTAACACCGCTGAGGTGAAGTGAAAGTCGCTCAGTAGTGTCCGACTCTCTGCAACCCATGGACTATCAGTCCATGGAATTCTCCAGGCCAGAATACTGGAGTGAGTAGTTTTTCCCTTCTCCGGGGGATCTTCCCAACCCAGGGATTGAATCCAGGTTCCCTGCATTGCAGGTGGGTTCTTCACCAGCTGAGCCACCAGGGAAGCCCTAACAACAGTGAACCACACACTTAAAAATGGATGAGATGGCAAATGTTGTATGCTTATTTTACCACAAAAGAAACTTGGGGAAAACATCAAAACTAAGGGAAAAACACATATGGAAATGTAATTAAATTCCATAATAAAAAATAATGATGCAGAAATACTGCAAAGCTACAATAGTTACACTGAAAAATGACATAGTTTTGTATGCTTTCTGGCAAGAATGATAGGCTATGCATACTGCTAAATAAATCTACAACCATAATCATAATTCTGTCCCCTTGATCCCCCATCCCAGAGGGCTGTTGGGGCTCATGACCACGTGCGGAAGACCCAGGCATAACATTCCTTATCGTTTTCATTACCAGTCTGTCCACACCTGTGTCTTGAACAGTTTTTGCTCAAAAGAGGTGACTTACTATCTGGACCCCTAAGACAGAAAACTCTAGTGCCTGATTAAAAAAACTAAACCATCACAGCAACTTAAACACTTACTTTCTCCTTGACATTTTTCTCTGCCATCAAAGGCAAAGTTTATCTCAGTGAACATGGCAACTGACAACTGTTGCACCCTTATAGCTGACTCATTGTTTGCCCCTCTTCTCAGATCAATAGACCATTTAATTCCAAAATGCTTTTCTGTCCGAGCTCCTGTTGCCAATCTAGGTTGTTTTCGCTGACAGAGCAGGAAAGTGTTGCTGCTTTTCTTTCTGTTCTACATACATTCTAAGGATAATGGACATGCAGTGCATAATGTACACGATTTTGAAATCAGGCATTCAGCTCTGAGGTACACAGGAGTCACAGCAACTCTTCTCCCTCATAACCTTTATGAAGAGTGGGGAAGTATTTTAGACAGGTGTCAGTCTGAACTAGTTAGTTGACTAAGAGTACATTATCTTTAAAGACACCCTTCCCTTGAGTGTGGCCATTTTTAAGTGGTGTGTCCAAGTGTCTGGCATAAAAGCTGAGTGGACATGGAGGATGTCTTGTACACTGGGCTGGGGTTCTTGCAGAACTCACACAACTCTCTCATTTCTCATCAACAGAATCACAAAGCCACACATTCCTTGGTAAACCCCCTAAAAGGCAAAAGAGTGCAATTCCTCCCTCTAATACTCAAACAAAATGATCCCATCACCAAACAGTTTCCAACGTAATCTGTCACTTATTTCTTAAACTTTAAATTCCCATTTTCTCAAATGTAAAATGTCATAATTTCAGCGAAACAGGATTGTTCTGGGTATGGAATTATACAATTTAGGTAAATCATGGGCTTCAATGAAGAGCTGTTATATTATTTTCTTTGATATATGCATTTTGTGTATAATTATGGTACATAATTCAAGAGTTATGATTTTTATTTCAAAGTATGGCAGTAAAGGATTACAATAATTCAGGTACCAATGGTAGAGGTTATGTCAGAAACCTTAACATACATACATATATGTACATATGTATGTAATTAGGAATCTTGTGCTTCCAATATTGACTGGAATAGTTGTAATATTCCACGGTTGCATCAATGCAACATTTAAATACACGATTTGAATAAAGTGATGCAGACATTCACCTTGTTCTTGGTATATTCAGTTACTCTCTTAAAGAGGAAGAACACAAGTACATCTTACATTGTAAACTATACAGAAGCACGCAAGTCTGTGGACACCTGGTCAAGGCCTCTCTCAGTTCAGTTCAGTTCAGTTCAGTTGCTCAGCCATGTCTGACTCTTTGTGACCCCATGAATCGCAGCACGCCAGGCCTCCCTGTCCATCACCAACTCCCGGAGTTCACTCAGACTCACGTCCATCGAGTCGGTGATGCCATCCAGCCATCTCATCCTCTGTCGTCCCCTTCTCCTCCTGCCCCCAATCCCTCCCAGCATCAGAGTCTTTTCCAATGAGTCAGCTCTTCGCAAGAGGTGGCCAGAGTACTGGGGTTTCAGCTTCAGCATCATTCCCTCCAAAGAAATCTCAGGGCTGATCTCCTCTCTCAGCACCAAGCAAATCAGGTTTTCATATATTTTGTTTCTTCTACTTTATTCTGTCCTCACAATTGATTTTTATGCTTGATAAGGCCTCTGATTACATCCAATGGCAACAACAGAAACTAAATTAAGGTTGAAACTACATTTGTCAATTTGTGTCCACAGAAGAGACAGAGACAGAAGCCACAGGTCCTTACTCCTAGGTCCAGGGATATCTCTAAACCTAGATTTCTTTCTCTCTAATCCCCCATTGAATATTAAATCTCCTGGAACCAAATTACATCATACCTCTGATCTTTTTGTACAGTAGTAGCTCCTGCATTTTTTCAATGTTTAGATTTTTCTTCATTTGCTTGAAAGGAAATATTTCTAAGTGTTTGCAATGAAAGCTGAGGGGTGATATATGAAATCTAAGTAACCGTGAACATATCTGAACATAGGTCTGGTCATACATTAGATGCTCAAAACCGCTTTGAGTCTGTGTGGGGGTAAAATTGAACATTTAAGTAGAGCCTCAGACCCCGAATCCACCCAGAACTGCTCCTTGCCTGTGGGTGGCCGGGGCACCAGCCTCCACCAAAGAACTCATCTCCAGGCAGCATTCCACCTGTCCATGTTATCAGCAACAGGATGAATTTGTGACCCAGACTCGATCCACTTCAAGTGAAATCTGCGAGAACACCACAAGCAATAATTCACAGAAAATAGTTTAGTCCTGGTCTTGCCCACAGACAGAAGTCGAGTCTGGATAACTACTTCAAACCCTTCTAGTTCTTAACCACTTTATAATTTGAATTCAGAAGCCATCCTGGCAGGCTCATCAGCTGGCCAAATAACGGGTCTATTTTCTGTCTCGTCCTGCCCTGTGCTAATCTGGGTCTGAGCTCTCTCTCATGTAAATGAGGGCCCCGTGTGTGAATCATCTGGGCAGAGAAAGGAGACCCTGGAGCTGAGTGACAGCATGTACACGACCTGAGTTTAAGTTCTGCTTTTTCTCAAGACTGAAGATGATTCCCTACCTCACTTCTGGCTGTTAATTTCATAGGGCTGAGAACAAGTGTGGAATCTTGGCCAGTGATGATCTGCTCACATATAAAAAGCATTGATCAGATTTTTCAGTATGCTCTGTGTGGATGGCACAGTGATTTCCATGTTTAGGTGAATAAATTAAAAAGAGAGAGAGAGAAATGCAGGTATAAGAGGTTGAGAAAATGAAAAACGGAATTAACGGTGCATACAGTCAAGACTCAAATTGATCAGGGAATACCTCTCATTCTTTCAAAACAACTATGACCTGAGCTTCAAGACAGAAGAAAATGACAAATATGATCGTTTATATGATTTGTATGATCCCAGAAGAGAAACATGTATCAGTTACACACTTGAAACAAAGATTGTGAGTTCTTGCCAAGGGCAGAAATTTCTCAAGAGGGATTTCAATTAGAAATACCAAGAAGTTGTCATAGTAACATCTTTTCAGCTTCTTACTAACACGGTTAGGGTTTTCTTGTGATTGTCAGACTTGGAAATACATTCTCTCTTGGTTACAACATGCTAATGTTTCTGTTTATAGCATGTATCTCTTAATATACAGCCAGGGTACCCTTTAACTTGATCTAATTCATCATCACAGTCCTCTGGGCCACACAGCAGAGCCAGGCTGCCACCAAAAGTGATGTGAAAACCTCAGTAAGGCTGGTTTTGCCCCAGGACCCCTCTTCAACAATCGTGATGCTGATTCATCTGATGTACATTAAGCGATTTTCAACCATGACCTTGTGGACTCAACCATGAGCTGTTCATGATCCATACAGAAACTCACAGGTCTTCCCCTCAGTGAACATCTAGCTTAATTGAGGAGTTGATTGCTTAGCCTGTGGTCAAAAGCAAACTCATGTCAAAATGTCTTCTTTTCCAGACCCTTCTCATGAGGCGCAGTGGCCTGCAAACCTCATTCCACCCAGTCTTAGAGTTTGGATGGCAACACCCTACAAACAGAGACAGCTGGTATTAAAGAAAAGCCACACAACTGTCACGTTTCACTGGGGAGTCGAGGGGAGAGAGTATTACACCTCTTTGGCAAGGGCGTCATGGGTTTCCTGAATCATAAAGATGGTAGGAAGGGAATGGAATATGTGACGTGAGAGTCCTGAAAGAGGGCGCTTTAACAAAGGTCCAGAGACACACTACCAACGCCAGTGCTTGTGGGACCCATGTGAGCACCGAAACCTGCGGTTTGACTCAGTGTCATAGCGACTGCTTATGGGAAGAAACTTGATTATTTCATGCATCTACTTCTAAAAGCTCAATGATTAGGTTTCTGCTTAGACTATGTACTATGTTAGGTATTAACTTCTTTTTTCATTGAACTATGGCTGAATTATAACTTTGTGTTAGTTTCAGGTAAACAGCAAAGTGAATCAGATAGACACACACACAGACATATGTGTTGCTGCTGCTACTGCTGCTGCTGCTGCTAAGTTGCTTCAGTCGTGTCCGACTCTGTGCGACCCCATAGACAGCAGCCTACCAGGCTCCCCTGTCCTTGGAATTCTCCAGGCAAGAACACTGGAGTGGGTTGCCATTTCCTTCTCCAATGCATGAAAGTGAAAAGTGAAAAGTGAAAGGTGAAGTTACTCAGTCGGGTCTGACTCTTCGAGACCCCATGGACTGCAGCCCACCAGGCTCCTCTGTTCATGGGATTTTCCAGGCAAGAGTCCTGGAGTGGGGTGCCATTGCCTTCTCCGAGACATGTGTGTGTGTGTGTGTGTGTATATATAATATATGTATGTATGTATATGCAAGTATGTATTTATATGTACTTTTTCAGATTTTTTTCCCTTATAGGTTACTACAAAATATTGAGTAGAGCTCCCTGTGTTGTTTAACTATTTTACATACAGTAGTGTATGTATGTGAATCCTAAACTCCTAAATTATCCCTCTCCCCTTTCCTTTTGGTAACCATAACAGAGAAAGCAAACTTATGATATTAATTGTTCAATACAACCTACAATCCAAGGTAAAGTCAACTAGAGAGGTTTCCAGATCTAGGAAGAGCCAGTCTGTATTTGGAAGGTTTATTTCAAGCTGATGGATTTCGAAATTGTCATAATCATCCTATTTTTAAGAAAATTATATATTCAACTTTAAAATTCGTACTCTAAGGCTACGTAAAAGGTAAAATTGGCAAAGAAATGTGAGAGAATGCACATATCTCATTTCTAATACACTGTTGCCTAGGTAACCAGGCCTATCTAAGCATTTTGAATTGGTAGGCGTTGATCATCTATATTTGGGGATTCAAATCTGCCTTGAAGGCAAGTTTCCATGGAGCTAGCAATTGCATAACTGTTTTCCCAGTATTTTTTAGAACAAAGTTGTATGTCATGTGGGCATATTTCAGGCTCAAATATGTTAGCCAATGAATCACATCACTAGGTGAAAAGTCTTTCACATTCAATTTGGAGATGAATATTCACCTACTGTTTAGTGTTGAAGGGCTTGAACTCAAAATGTAGGGGGAGGTGACTGAATAAAAAAAAAAAAAAACGACAGATCACTCAGGTTAAGAACTAAACCAAACACAGAGTAGCCTGCCTGTCATGAAGGTAATTGTCTGTAGGAAGCAAATTTGGGAATAACTGTTCTTTTCCTACAGTGTAATTTTGAGAAGAGATGCTGCTGTTCCACAGTGCCTTATCTGCCCAACAAACATTTAATTCCTACAGAAAATATCTGGGAATTTGCAATGTGTTGCGAACGCAGTGTTCAACAAAGCAACATAACATTGTCAAGACAAACAGAAACAGGTAAGAATGAGTCAGCGGTGCTTAAACAAGTCAGAATTAGAAGGTAGAATTAGGATTCATAGTGTTCTATGTCCCTTTTCAGTTAATTTAATAAACACATCTAAAGAATTTAAAGACATTGTGTCTAGTGGCCCTAATACTAATCTCGGGACTTTCTAATCCCCAACCTTCAGCCTTTAGATCATTCTTTTTTTTTTTTGAAACTTGGGATCAGAACAGAGCATTGTCCTGACATACTAACACATATCACTAAGGTCTAACAGACAAACTGTCTCTGTTTCCACCAAAGTAATTTTATGAATTGGCCTCAAGTTAAAAATATTCTGAGCAACTCAGGTATTCTGAGGGTTTGACTGGTGTGAGTCCATCTCTCCATGTTTCTACGGTAACTCCAACACATGTGAACAGGCAGAGGGATCAGAAATAAATCAGTCTACTATGCCCACTTTCTTAATTCCCATATGAAAAACTGGGGTGATGGAGTGTGTGTGTGTGTGTGTGCATATTTTAACTGCAAGCCAAGGTTCAGAAAAATGTGGTAATTATATACACAATATAGAATCTGCTTGCAATGCAGGAGACCAAGGCTTGATCCATGGGTCAGAAAGATCCCCTGGAGAAGGAAATTTTGACCCAGTCCAGTATTCTTGCCTGGAGAATTCAATGGATGGGGGACCCTGGCAGGCTATAGTCCACAGGGTAGCATTCAGCTAAGCAGCAAACACTTTCATATATATGATAGCATGTCATACAGACAGTGAAATGTGTGTATGTTTCACAGTGATTGCACATGTATGTATCATACTGTATGTATATCATATATAAAGAGGTAATGACTTCACAAAGTGCTGAAAGCTCTTTAGGCTTTTTTAATAGTTGATAATAAACTGGCAGAAAGTAAATAAACTATGTGAGAAAAAGCACAGGATCAACAGCAGATGCAGATTTAAAACTAGCTCAGAGATGTTCTGATGTTTGATATTTGGAAAATGGATGTTCTTCCCAAATGACCACTTCCACCTAAGACTACTGAGAAAACGAAATGAAAAAATCCCAAATGTGCAGACACTGTCCCTTTGCACTGCATATGAAATCGATAAGTAAACTGGGTGGCCAGGAAAAAACATGCTTTACATAGGGAGAGAGTCAGCTCTATGAGACAGTGACACAGCTGGTTTGGCTGGGAAATTACTAGGAGAGGAAGAATCTCAAAGGAGACGGTGAAGGTGATATTTTCCAACCTGGACATCACAGGAGAGTGGAGAGAGAACCGCCCAGCCCCTACTGAAGGTCATCTGTGTACCTGATGCAGTGATCTACTGAGAGGAACAGGATTAGTTTTGTCTTTCATAAGAGGCCGGGGCATGCTGCATGTGATCTGTAGGTTTCAGACAAGAATCAGGTAGAAATGTCCAAGGTGTAGGACAGACTGAAGTGCTTCGCACCTACTGGCCATGCCATAATACGCCACATTTTAATATGGGATTCACAAGGGATTCCGGCCTCTCGGTGGGGTGGTATTTGTAATTCTTCAACACACGACAGCATGGGAAACCAGATGCTACCTGAATAAGCAATGCTGCTATTGCTGTTGTTTAGTCCCTCAGTCGTGTCTGACTCTTTGTGACCCCATGGACAGGAGCCCTCCAGGTTCCTCTGTCCATGGGATTCTCCAGGCAAGAATATTGGAGTGGGTTGCCATTTCCTTCTTCAGGGGATCTTCATGACCCAGGGATCGAACATGTGTCTCCTGCAAGTCTCCTACATTGGCAGGCGGATTCTTAACAACTGAGCCACTGGGGATGCCCCAATCATAAAACACAAAGGGTAGTACAACTGTCTTTGCTGAAAAACAAAAATACATATTCTAATCTAATAGAAACTTAAACAAAAAGTAAACTCCGTACACTACTAGTTTTGGAACTGCTCTGAGAACATGCAATTTTTTCTCCCTCCATACATGTCTCTGCTCACTTCCCCCCAGCCACTTTGCCATATAAATAGAACCCTCTTCTGGGGATGCCAGGTAATGGGAGAGTGGGGAGCCCAGGGAATGCCCACACGACTTGGCAAGAATCCTTGTGCATCCTCAGATACACAGCAGAGGCTGTGGGATCTGACAAAAGCCTCCATTCACATTCCCAGCGAAGGGAAGGGAGAGATGCCACAATGAACAGGGATCAGTAAGTACAGAGAAGGGCTTGTCTTACCATCCACTGAGACCGGATGTTCACTGCATGTGACTCGGTTAATTTCAGGCAGTGTAACTTAAGTTTCACGAGTCTTTTCATATTATCTGAGTGAGGATTTTTCTCTTTTTATTCCATCCTTCTCTCTACAACATTGGAGCCTCTGGGTGAATAGTCAAAGGAAAGTTCACAAAATATAAGATCATATTTATGAATGTACTTTAGTTTTCTCAATATGTGAATGAATATCATCATTTTAAAAATGCTCCATCTCCTATGCTATGGGGCTCAAAAAATGTTAATTTCTGCACAAATGCATTTTAAAGAGTAAAATACTATGAAAATTTAAACCCAAGTCATTCTTATTTTCTAATTATCATTGCCAATATTATTTCAGGGTGAATTTAAATTCTATCCAAAGACTCCAGGGTTGATATTGTTAACAAGGAAAATGGTGGAATAGGAACATTGTGAAATAATATTATAAGATAAAAAAATTTTTGCAAGTCATCCTTCAGTTGCTTTTCTTTATTCAAAGCTCTTGACTAGGAAAGGCAGGTGTGGGGTGGGAGCCTGCATGGAGGGCATGTGCTTTCCTAACAGAGCTCTGGGGCCCCCTTCCTCCATGTTTAGACTACTGGAAAAGGACTCAAGTCAGCAATTCTGGGGGCTTCCCAGGTAACTCAGCAGCAAAGAATCTACCTGCAATGCAGGAGATGAGAGTTCAACTGCTGCATTGGGAAGATCCCCTGGAGAAAGAAAGAGCAACCCACTCCAGTATTCTAGCCTGGGAAACCCCATGGACAGAGGAGCCTGATGGGCTATAGTCGATGGGCTCACAAAGAGACAGACACAACTTAGCAACTAAACAACAACAATTACAAAGCCCTTCTGGACCCTGAGATTTCTGCTAGGTTCAGGCATAGGTTTAAAAGGAACCAAAGTTAACTCAAGACTTAAAGATCCTAGATAAAGGTCCTAGTTATTACTAATACCTCTAAAAGGAGTAACTGAGAAAACGTGAAAGGAATATGGACATTAAACCTATCCCTTTGTGACACAAAACCAACCTCCACATCGCTAATTCTTTTCACCTTTTAAGGAATATTTCTGTAATGATTTTTTTAATAGAGTTTTGGGGAAAGAGTAACAAAATTTAGTGTAGATCTAAGGTATAAAGCAAAAAAGGAAAACAGTCACTTTGTGGCTGTCTCATTTTTCATGTCTATGGAACAGTGAGAAACTTTCATCCATTGAAAATCCCACACTTGAAGGTTAAATGACCTTGAGTAACATTTTTAGTTTTTCTCCTCTCCATGGAAAAATGATCAATGAATTTTTCTCTACACTTAAAATCAATAATGATCTATTAATACTTTCTATATGATGATAATTGGAACAACAAAACACTTGCCACATTTCACATACTAAGAAGTTTACATTTAATGAATGGAAAAGTGGATCTACGTCTCCAAGCTTCCTATGTTGTAGAGTCAAGTGTATGTATGAACTTAGGTTCTTAGTACTCAAGTGTTTTTGCGACATGCACACTACTGTATATAAAATAGATAAACAATACGGAACTCATATATAGTGCAGAGAACTAAACTCAATATTTTATAATAACCTATAAAAGAAAATAATCTGAAAAAGAGTATGTGTATAAAACTGAACATATATAATGATATATGCACATATATATGCCACTGAATCCCTGTGTTGTACGTGTTAAACTAACATGACATTGTGAATTGATTATACTTTAATATTTTTTAATATTTGAAAATATTATATGCAAAAAATGCATTCGCACTAAAGACAACAGAAAGGTCACTACAAAAATTATCTGAAAGATAGTTATAATACATGTTTTAATCTCTCCACTATATATGTGCTGTTTTCATTCATACTATGTTTTTTTTTAACATCCCCCTGCTACAATCAGGGCTGAAGTGATGCTTTATCAGAACTATGTGAATATGTTTTCTGACAAATTAAAAACAACATAATTATCCTTCTCAGAAAAATATAGGAAGCTGATTGAACCACATTTTACATATGGAAGGTATAAAACAATATCCATTAAACTTTCAATAGACAAACTTTCAGCCCTAACATCTGATTTTAGAAAATCAGATTCTCAAATAAAGATCTAAATAACTTTATTAAATGCTAAGATGAGAAATTATTTTGAAACTTGGCAAAATTACTTGCTTAATTGAGCATATTGAACAATAGAAAAACTATTATTTTTGAATACTTTTTCAAAACTTGAAGACACCAAGTGTTTAACAGAAAATAATAAGAGTTTGATAGGACATATCTTGAGTACTAGCCTACATTACAAGCTACAACACAGCAATACTAATCAATACTTCTTTTGTTTCCTTTAACTCAAAAGTTCTTTGGGAACTTGAGGAAATTATAATTATTTATAGGCCACTATAAAGTTTCATAAATCATAGCTCCACTGCTCTGAAAAAATCAGTTTATCCTCTTAATTTGGTGTCATAAAGCCTTGCTTATTATTTTTGTTTTTTGTTTGTTTGTTTGTTTTAACCTCATTTCAGATGTTGTTGTTGGTTTTCAGTCATTAAATTGTGTCCAATTCTTCATGACCCCATGGATTGCAGCCCACCAGGCTTCCCTGCCCCTCACTATCTCCTGGAGTTTGCTCAAACTCATGTCTATTAATTCAGTGAAATGCTTTTGCATAAAGTGGGGATTGGGTTCAGGTGTGGGTCCTGTTTCCAGTACCTTTAATTTACTACATCATTGTGGTCATGGTCTTCATTGGAATGTGCCTTCAGATCCATCAACTCTACCCATTTACCAGCTCATGAATCCCAAGAGCAAATGAACCTGGACACAGAGCCTGCCTGCTCAGAGGCTTTCTCAAGGTTGGGCATGTCACTGGTCTTCCTTGAGTTTCCTGGACAATATATTTCCCTCCAGCCCACTTCAGAGCTGCTCCACCATCAGCCTCCAAGTATGGCAGTGATGACAAAGGAAGGCATCTGGGTGGGGTGAGGAGAAGGTACCACAGAGCGGGGTAGCATCCTCTGAGGACCACTCCGTCTTCCTAGGATCCAGGCCAGAAGTGCCTGATTCCATCAGCTGATCACTTTGTAAGGAAAGCAGATCAATGCATTTCCCAGGAGAAGAAATGAGGTCACCACAAGTGTCTGCTCTCCTGCTTGGAGGAAGCCCCAGTGACCCCTGGACTCCAATGATATAATGGAGCAGAACTGGACAAAACACACCTGATGCATCAGGCTCGTGGCCCATAGGCCACAACTCTGTGAAAAGCACGTGTCACCTTCTGCATCCACTGGCCGGGTCTTTGGAACATTCCCTCTTTTCTACTTTCAGCCAGGGGAGCTCCACCCAGTTAATCAGCAAATATTATCAGCATATGGAGCCTACATTGGGGTTAGTCTTTCTCATTCTGTTTTCTAGATGCTGTTTGAGACGTGCGTGGGGAAGCTGTGACAAGCAAGGCTGTAGTTTAGGGAGAACGTGCCCTCCATTCCAAACTGTCCGTCTCCCATATCTTAACATATGTCCCACGGCTGAATTCAGTGCCTAACCTTGTAGCTTTGTTTGGTTTTTAACACTGCCAGGAAAAGTGCTGTAAAAAGTCACAATAAGCACTTTTCATATACAAAACAAATGCTGCTAAAGCTATTGCCAACCAGACACACTGGGACTGTGAAACCAGGTGCACACACATCATGGGCACACACACACACACCATGAACAGCACTCACCATGCACACACACACTCACACACCATGTGCACATGTACAGCATGCAAACACCAGGCACACCATGCTCACATGCATAGACCCCAGGCACACTTTCTGGTATGTTAAACTAAAACAGTATCATGAGTAAATTTTTGTTCTGCTCAAAAACATGTCTGTAGGCCAAGGCTGGAGAGACACTGTCTGGCTCTACTTCTCACATCTATCTTGTGAGATTTATCTTGGCCTCTATAGACAACCTGTCCTCTCTTTTCATTCTGTCAAAGGCACCCAAAGCACATCACCTGCCCTGCAGGTCCATTGTCTTGCTCACTTGGTTGCGTGCAGCTGAAGAGAAGATTAAAGGTGTGCCCAGTCAGTCCTCAGCCCCCCAGGTTTGGAACTTTGCTTCTAAATGTCCCTATAAGCTCCAGCTGTAACAGCAATTACTGTCTTCTCTCTAACAAAGGAAGGAACTTAGTTTAAAACCAAACTGCTCAATGGCATACTTTCCCAACTTTCTCCCTACTTCTCTCCATGTATTTTTCTTCATTATCTTCATCAAAGCGATTGTTAGCGTACACACATATGAAAATGACCAACACAACAGTTATTGTAATGACCGACACAACACAGTTGTTCATCTTGATAAAAAATAACGTGGTAAAAATTATTGTCTGTTAAACACATATAAAATCATAAGTTTATTAGCCAAAAGTATGCAGTAGTGCACGTTATAGGGTGTCAGATTTGTAAAGTGTTCCTTGAGTGAGTTTAATCAGACAGAGACACAAAGGGATATGCTGCATCTATCAAAGAGAATAAAATGGCAAGACAAAGAAAGAATGGATTATAATTTACAGAGAAATTACAGGAAAAGGCTGCTCTGAAAAAGAACAAAGAACCACCCTTTCCACTGCCTATTGTGGAAGTCAACCCAAGAGAAGGTGACACCGGCCATCTGCTCTCAGCTCTTCAAGAGAAAAGCAATGCTGCTTGGAGTATGATTTTACATCTGAATGCAACTGCAATATCTTTTGTTAAAACAAACTTCTTCTGTCTCTCCTGTAGCACGTAACCCAATTCTGAGCACCTAGGAGGTGCCCACTGCTGAGTCTTATTGGACTGAATTTTAGTAGCCAAAATAAAGTCACATCAGAAGGTTGTTCAAAAAACAGATTAAAGACAACCTCCAAACTTCTTACATGATTAGAAGATAATATTAAAGCAAGTAAGGGGGACTGGGAAGAAGATGGCAGAGGAATAAGACAGGGAGATCACCACTCTCCCCACAAACACACCAAAAACTCATCGAGATATGGATCAACTCCTACAAAGCAACCTCTAGGTGACAGCAAAGGGAAGCAGGCTAAGCTCCCTGGAATGAGGTAGGAGAGAGGGCGGAGACAGAAAAAGGGAAGAGAAGGAGAACTGGAGGGAATCTTGTGCCCTGAGGTGGGGAGGGAGTCATGAAGGAGGGGGAGTTTCCATGCACTGGGAGGCTCCCTCACAGGCAGGCTCAAGGGGGAGCTGTGGAATCTCAGAAAGCTGGGCACATCAGGGCAGGAAACAGAGAAAAAGTTGCGCTTTCTCAGCCCATAAAAAGCTCACGGACTATGGCCCCAGCCAGATGGCAGGCTCCGGGGACCAACAGAAGGCCGCAAAAAACTCACGGCACAGAGGGTGGGCCGAGGGGGCCAGGAGAGGCGCGGCACACAAACCTCTGTAGCCACAAACCTCAGGGCGCAGAGCCCGGGCCCCAGGAACTGAAAGAAGAATACAAAAACCCCATGACATAGAGAGTGGGCCTGGTGAGCTGAAACAAGGACACACAAGAGGGCGAGCCCACACAGTTCTGTGTACACAGAGGACAGGGCCAAGGAGCTGAGAAAAGACCCACACGAGCCCCCTACCTAGCAAGCTTCAGCCTGCAGTGCATGGTGGGGCCAAGGGACTGAAGCACCAGAAGATTCGGGGACAAGCAGGGGCAGGTGGCAGTAAGCTATGCTGAGGGGGCCGCTTTGACGCGGCTGCAGAAATAGACGTGTCTAACACTGCCCCGGCCAGAAGGACAGCCCAAAGACACCCTGAACCCACAGACACCCTGAGACCCTGCACTAGACACGGCACCGCCCTTCAGAGAGACAGGATCGAGCTCCATCAGCCAGAACCCAGACACAAGCTTCCCCAACCAGGAAAACGTCACAAGACATTAATCCAGACCCCCCCGCAACCGCCACCCCCCAACAGGGGAGACTACGCAACCAAGAACAATGACCTGAGAACTTTTTTTTTTCTCTTTTAAATCTTTAAACCACACTGTTTATTCCCCCTACGTATTTCTACCTTCACATTAGCCTTTTGTGGTGCTGTGGAGTTCTCTTTTTTTTTCTGTTTTTTTTTTTTTTTTTTTTTAATTAAGGTGGTTTATTTTTTCATCTTTTTTTTGTGATTCTTCTGAGTTTGTTTTTGATGTATCTGACTGCTTTTCCTACAGTTCTTTATTGGCTGTAGCTATGCTTGAATATATATAAATATTTTTCACATATGTCTATTTATCTCTGCTTTTCTATTGTTTTCTTTCCTCTGTTTTTTTTTTACCTTCACTGCCAGCCCTTCCTATTCTCTTTTATCTCTCTCCTCCTCTTTCTTTATTTTTCTTTCTTATTCTTCTCCCCTTTTTCTTCACTCTTTCTTTTTGCACCATGGAAGTAAAATTCTTGGGCTTTCTTTGCTATCTTCCCCAGCTGGCACTCTTCTCAGGCTCAGTTTTGCAGATGGAGTGCAGTTAGCTCTGCCTTTAATTGGTTAATATCACTTTAGGCTTCCTTTGTTCACCACGTCAGTCTCCTGGACTCTTGTCTTTAGAATACTTTGGTTATAATTCTGTGTATGGAAATGAGTGTATATGGCCCATTATTTCTGTAATTAACTGCTTGATCTTGTATTTACCATCTACCTTGGTTCATCTTTTATTTCATGTCATGTTTTGCTTTTTGTCTTGGTGTGTTTGCTTTAACTCCTTTTAATCCCATAACAAGTGACTTATGGAGCCCCGATCCGCTGACCACAGATTGCACCTGCACCAGTGAGGGGGGAGCACTGAGTCCAAGAACTCAGACTGTCAGGATATTAGTTACCGAGAACCTCCACACCTGTACACAAAGCCTAGCATCACCCAGACTTCACAGCTGGCTGATACTAGGTTTTGTGATACACCACATTAACAAATTGAAAGATAAAAACCATATGATACTCTCAATAGATGCAGAAAAAGTCTTTGTCAAAATTTAGCACCCATTTATGATAAAAACACTTCAAAAAATGGGCGTAGAAGAAACCTACCTCAACATAGTAAAGGCCATATATGATAAGCCCACAGCAAGCATTATTTTCAGTGGTGAAAAACTGAAAGCATTTCCCCTAAAATCAGGAACAATACAAAGATATCCACTCTCACCACTATTATTCAACATAATTTTGGAAGTCCTAGCTACAGCAATTAGAGAAGAAAAAGAAATAAAAGAAATCCAGATAGGAAAAGAAGAATTAAAACTCTCACTGTTTGCAGATGACATACTATACATAGCGAACCCAAAAGAAGCTATCAGAAAATTACTAGAACTAATCAGTGAATTTAGCAAAGTCATGGGATACAAGGTCAATACACAGATATCACTTACATTCCTACATAATAATTGAAAAAATCAAAAAGTGAAATTAAGGAATCAATCCCATTCACTATTGCAACAAAAATAATAAAATATCTAGGACTAAATCTACCTAAGGAGACAAAAGAACTGTATTTAGAAAATTATAAGACTGATGAAAGAAATCAAAGATGATATAAATAGATGGAGAGATATTCCATGCTACTGGGTAGGAAGAATCAATATTGTGAAAATGACTATATTACCAAATGCAATCTACAGATTCAATGTGATCCCTATCAAATTGCCAATGGCATTTTTCACAGAACTAAAACAAAAAAATTCACAATTCATATGGAAAAACAAGAGACCCCAAATAGCCAAAGCAGTCTTGAGAAAGAATTGAGCTAGAGAAATCAAACTTCCTGACTTTAGACTATACAATAAAGGTACAGCCATCAAGATAGTATGGTACTGGCACAAAAACAAAAATATGGACCGATGGAACAAGATAGAAAGCCCAGAGAAAACCCATGCACCTATGGGCAACTTAATTTTTTACAAAGAAGGCTAGAATATACAATGGAACAAAGATAGCCTCTTCAATATGTGGTGCTGGGAAAACTGAACAGCTACATGTAAAAGAATGGAATTAGAACACTTTCTAACACCATACATAAAGATAGACTCAAAATAGATTAAAGACCTAAATTTAAGGACAGAAACTATAAAACTCTAAGAAGAAAACAGGCAGAACACTCGACATAAATCAAAGTAAGATCCTCTATCACCCACCTCCTAGAGTAATGAAAATAAAAACAAAAATAAACAAATGGGGCCTAATTAAACTTAAAAGCTTTTACACAGTGAGGGAAACTACAAACAAGGTGAAAAGACAACCCTTAGAGTGGGAGAAAATAATAGCAAAGGAGACAACTGACAAATAATAATTTCCAAAATATATAAGTGGCTCACACAACTCAATATGAGAAAAACAAACAACCAGATCAAAAAGTGTGGAAAAGACCTAAACAGACATTTCTCCAAAGAAGACATACAGACGGTTAACAAACACATGAAAACATGCTCAACGTCGCTCATTATCAGAGAAGGCAAATCAAAAGTGCTATCAGATACCACCTCATACCAGTCAGAATGGCCATCATCAACAGGTCTACAAACAATATATGCTGGAGAGGGTGTGGAGAAAAGGGAACCCTCTTACATTGCTGGTTGGAATGTAATTGACACAGCCACTATGGAAGACAGTATGGAGATTCCTTAAAAAGCTAGGGATAAACCCACATGACCCAGCAATCCCACTACTAGGCATATACCCTGAGGAAACCAAAACTGAAAGGGATACATGTACCCCAATGTTCATTGCAGCACTATTTACAGTAGCCAGGACATGGAAGCAACCTAGATGCCCATCGACAGAAGAATGGATAAAGAAGCTGTGGTACAGATATGCAGTGGAATATTACTCAGCCATAAAAGTGAATGCAGTTGAGTCAGGTCTGAAGTAAGTCAGAAAGAGAATGATAAATATCGTATCCTGATGCATATATATGGAATTTAGAAAGACGGCACTGATGAATTTATTTGCAGAGCAGCAGTGGAGAAACAGACATAGAGAACAGACTTATGGATGTGGGAAGAGGGGAGGAGGGGGTGAGATGTACGGAGAGAGTGACATGGAAACCTACATTACCATATGCAAAATAGACAGCCAATGGGAATTTGCTGTATGGCTCAGGAAACTCAAACAGGGACTCTGTATCAACCTAGAGGGGTGGGATGGGGAGGGAGATGGGAGGGAGGTTCAAAAGGGAGGGGATATATGTATACCTACGGCTGATTCATGTTGATGTTTACCAGAAGAAAAAAATTCTGTAGAGCAATTATCCTTCAATTAAGATAAATAAACAAATGAATAAAAACAAGTAAGGAAAGAAAAAATGATCAACAAAACTGTAAAATCAATAGAGGTCACCAAAGAACTCACATACAAGAAACATTCTACATCATGCTAGACACAGACTGTTTATTCTAAGATTTCTATGCATTGACACAAAGATGTAAAGAGCAAAAATTAATTCATAAATTCACCAGGCAAATGTCAGGTTTGTTGCTTATACAAAGTATTAGAGAGAGAGAATCTTTTCATTTATTCAACAGATAATCACTGAACATAACCACTGCATGGAGCACTGTACCAGGGAAACTGTATATAAAAAGTGAGAAACATCAAATAAATGCACTTGCTTATCTATCTGCTAGTTTCTACATGTGATGAGGATGTTCACAGTAACATATGCAAACACCACAGATGCTTGGAGCATGTGATGAGGTCTGGACCAGAAGGAAAGAGAATCAGAGCTGACAGAGAGAGAGGTGCTGGGGGCTTCAGGATGAGGCGGGCACTGGATATGGACCCTGTGAGTAAGACTTTATCAAAACCCACCACTATGTGAAGCCAAATGGTGTGAACAAATCTGGGCTCCAAATAAACTCACACCAACAGTGACCATCACACGTTGAATCTGAGGATCACACTCCCATGTGACTCTACAAACAGTATGCTTCACATTTGGTTCCTGGAGAAGGCAATGGCACCCCACTCCAGTACTCTTGCCTGGAAAATCCCAAGGACGGAGGAGCCTGGTGGGCTACAGTCCATGGGGTTGCGAAGAGTTGGACACAACTGAGCGACTTCACTTTCACTTTTCACTTTCATGCACTGGAGAAGGAAATGGCAACCCACTCCAGTGTTCTTGCCTGGAGAATCCCAGGGACGGGGCATCCTGATGGGCTGCCGTCTATGGGGTCGCACAGTCGGACATGACTGAAGTGACTTAGCAGCAGCAGCAGCAGCATGCACATTCTAGTACTTCCACTCTTAGTTCTTAAAGGAAGAATTGAGTCCAGAAATACACAAAGGTCACAGAAATAGAAAGGAGTCTACAGAATAAAAAAGATTATAAAGTCAGACCTCTTTGATCACTGGTTAGATGGAATATCCTCATGGTGTCTCTTTCCACAAAAACATAGCTAAGTTCTGTCTGCAAAGATTAAAGTTTCACAATAAACAGTAGTGTGTATGTGTATGTGTGAATGTCTGAATATGTGTCTGAATATAGTTTGTTGCATACATATTCTTAAGTGAATTTAGATGTGGACAGCTGATCTCACCTTCCAGGGCCACTATCCCTGGACAAACGGTGGTAAATCTAGCCCAAACCTGACTTCCCATGCATTCCTCTGCCCCCTTATTCTTCCACGACACTGTTAAACCAGTAAAATGTTTAATGAACAAACATGCTCTCTTAACTTATCCACATGTTGGTTCCTCTAATTCAGTCATGAACCTTTCTCCTCTTGATTTGATTGTTACTGATTCTTAACCAGATGGCACCCTAGGAGATCCCTGGAAAGATGCTACATGCAGAGGATGTGACAATTTGAAAGTGCAGAAATCCACCTGCTCATGTGGGCTGAAATCTGCTCATTCAGATAGAAACTATCACTAAGGCCCACGCAATGCTCATCTTCTGCATGCATTGAGAAATTAGCTGAAATCTGAAGATAAATGAAATTCCATTTGGGTCCAAAGGGTGAGCCTGCATATATGCCATGTCCGTGTCATTTCTGCAGATAACCCAACTGTCCCTAGATAACTATTTGAAGACCTTAATCAGAATGACTCTACAAAGGGCTTGTTTACTCACTAATTGCCTTTGTGGTGTCTGGTGGAGACCAGTGGTTTTCCACAACTTATTTTGAAGTAGTGGAAAGCTGGTTTTCTTAAGCTCAGGCAGAAGCCTAAGAATGCCACAGAAGAGAGGATGATAAGATACAAATGGCATTGTATTTTACATTTTCCTTGAAGTGTTCTTTTGTGGTAAGCAGAGGATGTATCATTCCCTCTACCTCAATGATAAGGAAATGCCCAATTCAGAAACAGTGATCTGTCTAAAATAATAAGATTGAGAAGTACAGGGTTATAACAAGGACCCACTTCTTCCCTGACAACATTCTTTCTGTTTTGTTTCATATTTTTATTATAATAAATGACCCCGGGAACTTCAACATCTTGGGCAACTCTTGTTTCTTCCTGAAATTTCACAGCTTCACAGCTTCAATTTATTTACAACAGCAATGGATTCTGAAGTACATCCAAGTTCTATCATATGTCTAAATAAAAGGGTTAGCTGTAAGGTCATTTATTTTACATGCCTCAAGTACCCTAAAGGAACTTCCATACATTCCAATCCTCATTTCTCTAAGTTGTCTAGAATTAGAATAGGTTTTGGCCTTACATATGATTTTGTATTCAGGTTACATTTTAACTCTTGGAGGTTACCTTTAAGAAAAAGGTGGGAATTGAAACGCTCAGTTACAGGAAAGGCTGAGGGTTGACCTTTATAATACAAGTCTAACAAAACAAACAGAGGCTGTAGACTTAAGGGATGCCAAGTAATAACCTTGGTCCCTTAGCTCTGGAAACATCCTTCACCCTGACCACAGAGGCTTAAGTTTAGCTCATGTCAAATAAGAATCTCTGGAAGCCAGCACCTGACATGTGAGTGGCTGCTCTGTGGGCTAGATCTGATGCCGCCCAACAAGAGGTCTGACCATGAAACAGACGCTCCCTCCCATTGGCCATGTCTTTTGCATCCCTCCTGTTCTACTGTAAGCCCTGGTCCCTGAACATCCTGGGCTGGACCCGCTGGTGAGCCCAGCAAGGGTCTCTGTACCACAGCCTGGGAGGCTCACTCAGAGGGCAGCCAGCCCTGGGGATTGTGCCTTCAATCTGGGTTAGGTCTAACAACCATAACAGCTGAAGGGCACTTGGACTCTGATCTCCAGCACTGGAGCAGCAGCATGGAGAGAATGCAAAGTTCAGGGTGCTCAGACAGATGCCTTCTCTCCAGGCCTAATTCCACTATCACACAACACCCACCCACCCGGGCACATGAGGTGTGTAGTTGCACATGATGTAGTTGTGCATCATGTTGATGCACAACTACATCAACAAGATCTCTGCAGTGATGAGCCAACAGCCTGGAAGAGAGAGAGTGGACGTTCATCTTCCTTCTTCCTTTATTCAGCTAACACTGATGCACCTATGAGGTGGAAAAACCCCCGGGCACATGCCAAGGAAATGGAAAGCTGAATAAATTGATTGCACTCAGCAGGACAGTCTAGTGGCATTTATAAAATAAAGGAAAAGGAAAGTGAAGTCGCTTAGTTGTGTCCAAATCTTTGCAGTCCCATGGACTGTAGCCTGCCAGGCTCCTCTGTCCATGGATTTCTCCAGGCAAGAATACTGTGGAGGATTGCCATTTCCTTCTCCAGCATATCTTCCTGACCCAGGGATAGAACCAGGGTGTCCTGCACTGTAGGCAGACTCTTTACTGTCTGAGCTACCAGGGAATCCCACTTGTGAAATAACTACTAATTAATCCCTAAGCATTATGACAAAGGTGTGCTCTTTCTTTTTAGCAATGGTGTCTGGCACCTGCTTCTCCTTAAATGTTTCCTTGTGTCCCTGAGTCCTACTTCTTTTCCAAAAACCCAAAGACAGGTCATCAGTTTCTGGTAGGTATTCTCATATCCCTTATTTTCAAAGCAAGTCTTTGGTTTCCCCAGACTTGGAGAAGCTGCGCTTCAGTTCCCACTGTGTGCAGGTGAGACAGTGGGACTTCAGAACCCTGTGATGCCATAATCACTGTCCTCCAGAGAATGAGCTGCTTTCTCCCAGACTTTTGCTTTATTATTATTTTTTTCTTTCATTATGTACTTTTTGCCTGTGGTCAATCAGGATCAAAGATGATTTTTTGCTACTTCTACTAAAGAAAAATATTACTTCGAGAAGGAATGAACAATACTTCCCAAGTCTGATCCTTACCCTGCCTGTTCCTAAGAAGGGAATATTAGCAAATATTCCCCTTTCCTACTAAGAGATTACACCTCAGGGCTACATATCTTAACCATAAAATAACAGATATAATCAACTTCAGTTAACTTTTATGTGAAGTAACATCACATTAGGTTGCTTTTGATTCAGCAATTGACAACTGTCTATTGCACTGAGTGACTATGAAATCTTAAAATAAAATCTGACCTTTCCTAAGAAACCTAAAAGATATATAGGAGTACCAAAGGGCACGAGCCACTCAACTAGAAAGCAAAGGCATTCTCCATGTGAAAACTGATCACTCATTTAAAAAAGTGATTTCAAAAATTTAATTTCAACAACTTAAGTGTTAACAATTTTTCCTTTATTAGGAAGTGTTGTCTTCTAGTACATTGACTTTACTTGTAGAGACATGTTCTCAAGTCTAGAAGTAAACCTAATAGTAGGAAAGAGGAATATTTGTTAATATTCCCTTCTTAGGAACAGGCAAGGTAAGGATCAGACTTGTTCATTCCTAATAAAGGAAAAATTGTTAACACTTAAGTTGTTGAAATTAAATTTTTGAAATCACTTTTTTAAATGAGTGATCAGTTTTCATATGGAGAATGTCTTTGCTTTCTAGTTGAGTGGCTCGTGCACTTTGGTACTCCTATAGATCTTTAGGTTTCTTAGGAAAGGTCAGATTTTATTTTAAGATTTCATAGTCACTCAGTGCAATAGACAGTTGTCAATTGCTGAATCAAAAGCAACCTAATGTGATGTTACTTCATACAAAAGTTACCTGAGGTTGATTATATCTGTTATTTTACAGATATGGAGAACCTGAGCTCAGTAACCAAAGGGGATAAAGTGGGTGTTGTTGGGGAGCATGCCGTGTCTGGGTGAGGGTGGCAGGGCCTGTAGGGGAGGTGCTGCACCCCGATGCTGAGTCAGCATCTGCAACTGACTTGAAATGCTTCCTCTTTGTTTTATTTCAAAATTCAACAAATGACATTAAAAATAAAACAGTCTCTGACTGGAACCTACTTTGTGTGGGGCTCACAGAGACTTGTTTCTGTTCATCATACAGCTCAGCTGGTTTACTCATTTGCCAGTGCATAAATGCTTGGGCATTAAAGCCACTATCCCTCTCCTTGTGGCCCAGGCTTAATCATGGCTCACGTGGCCACAGCAGCGGTGTCAGGGAGGACAGCACATCCAGGAGCTGTTTGCACACCTCGCTCATGTGAGGGACATCAGGGCCCCTCCCCAGCCCTCAGCTGATGCAGGGTGCACCTTTTCCTCCACCTGCAGGCTGCAGTCACTCAGCACACGCCTTAGGTGTGCTTCTCGAGCTGTCAGCACGTGTGCACCTGTTCACTAATACGGGTAACACTGCTCCCAACCTGCCTGAAAGTGCATTTTGCAATTTAAACTTAAAAATATGCACCCTACTATATCTAAAATGCATAAAATAAACAATGCACTGCTATATATAAAGTAAGATAAGCATAAAAGGACCCACCGTATAGCACAAGGAACTATACTCAAATCTTGCAATAACCTACAATGGAAGACAATGTAAAAAAGAAGGATATACACATTTATATATATTCTTTATGTATGACAATGACTTTGTTGTACACCTGAAACTAACACAACATTGCTAAATAACTGTATTTATTATAAATTTTTAAAAATGTAAACGTAAATACAACAGAAACTTTCCAGGCAATGTGACTATAATCAAACTTTCCAAGCTGATCATCCTGAAGCCTCTGGTGTTCCCACTTCACCAACAACCTTCTTCTGCTGCTGCTGCTGCTGCTAAGTCACTTCAATCGTGTCTGACTCTGTGCAACCCCATAGAAGGCAGTCCACTAGGCTCCCCTGTCCCTGGGATTCTCCAGGCAAGAACACTGGAGTGGGTTGCCATTTCCTTCTCCAATGCATGAAAGGGGAAAGGGAAAGTGAAGTCGTTCAGTCATGTCTGACTCCTAGCGATCCATGGACTGCAGCCTACCAGGCTCCTCTGTCCATGGGGTTTTCCAGGTAAGAGTACTGGAGTGGGGTTCCATTGCCTTCTCCAACAACTTTCTAGAGGGTGGTTTATCTGCATAAATGGCCAGCTAGTGAGTATTAAGCCAATGGAACATTTCAGCAGATTCCTGTCTTTGGGGGGATGGAAAATCCCTTCTAATATTCACTAAGCTGCTCATTTCATAACCATTAAAAGATAGTCTCCCAATAGGAAAACCGAAATGACATGCAACATGAGAAACTGGCACCTGCTTTTGCTAAAAACTCGGGGCTTTGAATGTCAGATAGGAACTCAGAGTCATGAGTGTTTGATCACTGCATGTTGCAGGAAAAGGCTGTTGCCCTCATGACCACAAAACAGGCCTGGCATCACCCTGACTTCCCCACACCACCTTCCTGAGAGCCCTGTCTACTCAAAAAGGAAAAATTCAGCATTTATTCAGAATTTTCACTTTCAGGGATACTTCTCAACCTTGCTCAAATGACACAGAAAGTGTTCTGATCACAAAAGTAGTCGATTCAGTGTAATCTTACCCCTACGGTTCATTATGGGAAAGCATAAAAAGAGCTGCAATATGTTTTCATTAAAGGTAAAGTGAATGGGAGGGGGGTTTCAATAATTTAGTAAAATAGGTTCTCAGCAGAAATAATTATAGAGAAAAAGGTGGAATCCAGGAGTGTTTAGGGGGAAGATAAGTGATGCAAACATTCCACATATGAGTCCACCGAGAATGGCAAGCTATCTTTAAATCCTTTAATGTTAACATGAGCTTCTCACGAAACAGAATCCAGGTCTCAGGGCCAGCACACCTTTTAATTGGTTTCCCAGCATATCAGTGTGCTTATCTGGCGTGGTTTGTAAGTAAACCCCATGCAACCAGCCTGAGATTGAGGGAATGAATGGAGAGTCTCCATCCCAGCCATATCCCTGAGCCCCAAGCTTTAAGGACAGGAATCAGGAAGTTTTAAGAAACATCCATTTCTTTCAAGTTGTCCATTTTATTGGCATATAGTTTCTGATAGTAGTCTCTTATGAGCCTTTGTATTTCTGTGTTGTCTGTTATGATTTCTCCATTTTCATTTCTAATTTTGTTGATTTGATTCTTCTCCCTTTGTTTCTTGATGAGTCTGGCTAGTGGTTTGTCAATTTTATTTATCTTCTCAAAGAACCGGCTTTTAGCTTTGTTGATTTTTGCTATGGTCTCTCTCTCTCTCTCTCTCTTTTTTTTTTTTTGCATTTATTTCTGCCCTAATTTTTAAGATTTTTTTCCTTCTACTAACCTTGGGGTTCTTCATTTTTTCCTTTTCTAGTTGCTTTAGGTGTAGAGTTAGGTTATCTATTTGACTTTTTTCTTGTTTCTTGAGGTATGCCTGTATTGCTATGAATCTTCCCTTTAGCACTGCTTTTACAGTGTCCCATAGATTTTGGGTTGTTGTGTTTTCATTTTCATTTGTTTCTATGAATATTTTGATTTCTTTTTTGATTTATTCTGTGATTTGTTGGTTATTCAGAAGCATGTTGTTCAGCCTCCATATGTTGGAATTTTTAATAGTTTTTCTCCTTTAATTGACATCTAATCTTACTGCACTGTGCTCAGAAAAGATGCTTGGAATGATTTCATTTTTTTTGAATTTACCAAGGCTAGATTTATGGCCCAGGATGTGGTCTATCCTGGATAAGGTTCTGTGTGCACTTGAGAAAAAGGTGAAATTCATTGCTTTGGGGTGAAATGTCCTATAGATATCAATTAGGACTAACTGGTCCATTGTGTCATTTAAAGTTTGTGTTTCCTTGTTAATTTTCTCTTTAGTTGATCTATCCATAGGTGTAAGTGGGGTATTAAAGTCTCCCACTATTATTGTGTTATTCTTAATCTCCCCTTTCATACTTGTTAGCATTTGCCTTACATATTGTGGTGTTCCTATGTTGGGTGCCTATATATTTATAATTGTTATATATTCTTCTTGGATTGATCCTTTGATCATTATGTAGTGTCCTTCTTTGTCTCTTTTCACAGCATTTATCTCTTGAAAGAAATGGACAAATTCTTCAAAGAGTATAACTTTCCAAAACTGAACCAGGAAGAAATAGAAAATCTTAACAGACCCATTACAAGCACGGAAATCAAAACTGTAATCAGAAATCTTCCAGCAAACAAAAGCCCAGGGCCAGATGGCTTCAGAGTTGAATTCTACCAAAAATTTAGAGAAGAGCTAACACCTATCCTACTCAAACTCTTTCATAAAATTGCAGAGGAAGGTAAACTTCCAAACTCATTCTATGAGGCCACCATCACCCTAATGCCAATAACAGACAAAAATGCCACAAAAAAAGAAAACTACAGGCCAATATCACTGATGAACAAAGATGCAAAAATCCTCAACAAAATTCTAGCAAACAGAATCCAACAACATATTAAAAAGATCATACATCATGACCAAGTGGGCTTTATCCCAGGGATGCAAGGATTCTTCAATATATGCAAATCAATCAGTGTAATACACCACATTAACAAATTGAAAGATAAAAACCATATGATTATCTCAATAGATGCAGAGAAAGCCTTTGACAAAATTCAACATCCATTTATTATAAAAACCCTCCTGAAAGCAGGAATAGAAGGAACATACCTCAACATAATAAAAGCTATATATGACAAACCCACAGCAAACATTATCCTCAATGGTGAAAAATTGAAAGCATTTTCCCTAAAGTCAGGAATAAGACAAGGGTGCCCACTCTCACCACTACTATTCAACATAGTTTTGGAAGTTTTGGCCACAGCAATCAGAGCAGAAAAAGAAATAAAAGGAATCCAGATTGGAAAAGAAGAAGTAAAACTCTCAATGTTTGCAGATGACATGATCCTCTACATAGAAAACCCTAAAGACTCCACCAGAAAATTACTAGAGCTAATCAATGAATATAGTAAAGTGGCAGGATATAAAATTAACACATAGAAATCCCTTGCATTCCTATACACTAACAATGAGAAAACAGAAAGAGAAATTAAGGAAACAATTCCATTCACCATTGCAACGAAAAGAATAAAATACTTAGGAATATATTTACCTAAAGAAACAAAAGACCTATACATAGAAAACTATAAAACACTGATGAAAGAAATCAAAGAGGACACTAATACATGGAGAAATATACCATATTCATGGATTGGAAGAATCAATATAGTGAAAATGAGTATACTACCCAAAGCAATCTATAGATTTGATGCAATGCCTATCAAGCTACCAATGGTATTTTTCACAGAGCTAGAACAAATAATTTCACAATTTGTATGGAAATACAAAAAAAAAAAAAACTCAAATAGCCAAAGCAATCTTGAGAAAGAATGGAACTGGAGAAATCAACCTGCCTGACTTCAAAGCTATCAGGACATCAAGACAGTATGGTATTGGCACAAAGACAGAAATATAGATCAATGGAACAAAATAGAAAGCCCAGAGATAAATCCATGCACCTATGGACACCTTATCTTTGACAAAGGAGGCAAGAATATACAATGGAGAAAAGACAATCTCTTTAACAAGTGGTGCTGAAAAAACTGGTCAGCCACTTGTACAATAATGAAACTAGAACACTTTCTAACACCATACACAAAAATAAACTCAAAATGGATTAAAGATCTAAACATAAGACCAGAAACTATAAAACTCCTAGAGGAGAACATAGGCAAAACACTCTCTGATACAAATCACAGCAGGATCCTCTATGACCCACCTCCCAGAATATTGGAAATAAAAGCAAAAATAAACAAATGGGACCTAATTAAACCTAAAAGCTTTTGCACAACAAAGGAAACTATAAGCAAGGTGAAAAGACACCCTTCAGAATGGGAGAAAATAATAGCAAATGAAGCAACTGACAAAGAATTAATCTGAAAAATATACAAGCAACTACTGCAGCTCAATTCCAGAAAAATAAATGACCCAATCAAAAAAGGGGCCAAAGAACTAAACAGACATTCCTCCAAAGAAGACATATAGATGGCTAACAAACACATGAAAAGATGCTCAACATCACTCATTATCAGAGAAATGCAAATCAAAACCACAATGAGGTACCATCTCATGCTGGTCAGAATGGCTGCTATCCAAAAGTCTACCAACAGTAAATGCTGGAGAGGGTGTGGAGGAAAGGGAACCCTCTTGCCCTGTTGGTGGGAATGCAAACTAGTACAGCCACTATAGAGAACAGTGTGGAGATTCCTTAAAAAACTGGAAATAGAACTGCTGGGCATACACACCAAGGAAACCAGAATTGAAAGAGACACATGTACCCCAATATTCATCGCAGCACTGTTTATAATAGCCAGGACATGGAAGCAACCTAGATGTCCATCAGCAGATGAATGGCTAAGAAAGCTGTGCTACATATACACAATGGAATATTACTCAGCCATTAAAAAAATACATGTGAATCAGTTCTAATGAGGTGGATGAAACTTGAGCCTATTATACAGAAAGAAGCCAGAAAGAAAAACAGCAATACAGTATACTAACACATATATATGGAATTTAGAAAGATGGTAATGATAACGCTATATCTGAGATGACAAAAGAGACACAGATGTATAGAACAGTATTTTGGACTCTGTGGGAGAAGGCGAGGGTGGGATGATTTGAGAGAATAGCATTGAAACATGTATATTATCGTATATGAAACAGATCACCAGTCCAGGTTAGATCCATGAGACAGGGTGCTCAGGCCTGGTGCACTGGGATGACCCAGAGGGATGGGATGGGGAGGAAGGTGGGAAGCGGGTTCAGGATGGGGAACACATGTACACCCATGGCTGATTTATGTCACTGTATGGCAAAACCACTACAATATTTAAAGTAATTAGCCTCCATTTAAAATAAGTAAACTACAAAAAGAAAGAAACACCCAGACAAGTCTTATGTTTAAACCACCCATTTTTATTGCTTTTTTCTTTTTTTATGAGTGTTATTCCTTTTTCTCTTTGAGCATCTTAAATAGGCATATATTTTTTTTATCTTGGAATTTTTTTTAATTTAAGTTTATTTATTTTAATTGGAGGTTAATTACTTTACAATATTGTAATGGTTCTGTCACACATCAACATGAATTCACCATGGGCATACACGTGTTCCCCATCCTGAATCCCCCTCCCACCTCCCTCCGTGTACCATCCCTCCAGGTCACCCCAGTGCACCAGCCCCAAGCATCCTGTATTTTAAAGTCCTTTAAGTTTATTCTTTAATCTATCACCACACTGGATATTCCCATTGTATTTGTTTTGTTCATATGCTCTGAGAGTCTAGTTTGCAAGCTAACTTACAAACTAAACTGGAGGTCTCTTGCCTGTGTGTTCTCTCTTTCTCACTGATGATATAAAATTCATATGTTATGAAAAACTTAGAGTATTTTTCTCTGCCCTCCACTTTAGTCTGGGCTGGGCATCTGCATTAATCAGTCCTCCTTAGGTGCCAATCTCCCTTCCTAACCTTGTCAAAGGTCAGAGTGACCCACTCTCTGTTGTGTATGACAGTTCAGATCTGAATTGTGTCAACAGTCAGTATGTCCTCTGATGTATAACCCCAGGTCTCTCTAACGTAGGTAACTACACTTTGACCTCTAGTGGGCGGGCAGGCCTCAGGGCTTCCTGAAAGACCTTATCCCGGGTTACCATCCTCAGGTTGGCTCCAATAAGAACTTCCAAGTCTTCCTTAGAATGACTCCTGATTAACTGCTTTTCATACACCGTAAGGCTCCCGTATGGTGCCGGGGCCATGCAGGTGCTCTGGTCCTGCCTTGAGTAACTGCAGGACTGAGGCCAGTTCTGACGCACTGAGTTACCTCTGCTTCTTACAGAAAATCCAGATGTTGAAACTGTAATTAATTTAGACCTTTAAGTTTGAATAGGAGAAAGCAATGGCACCCCACTCCAGTACTCTTGCCTGGAAAATCCCACGGGCGGAGGAGCCTGGTGCGCTGCAGTTCATGGGATCGCTAAGAGTCAGGCACGACTGAGCAACTTCACTTTCACTTTCCACTTTCATTCATTGGAGAAGGAGATGGCAACCCACTCCAGTGTTCTTGCCTGGAGAATCCCAGGGACAGGGGAGCCTGATGGGCTGCCGTCTATGGGGTTGCACAGAGTTGGACACAACTGAAGCAACTTAGCAGCAGTTTGAATAACCACGTGACAGTTTTTATTTCAAAATGTGAATTGTAAGAAGAGTAAGTGAAAGACTTCAAAGGGCAAAAACACTGGAATGCAACTGATATAAAATTCTTAAATTGTATGTGGTGATAAGTGGTAGGGTTTTTAAGTAGTTAGATGTTTTCAGCTGAAAAATCCTATCATAATATTAGAGGTCCCTGAAGCTAAACATAACCACAAGAATCTAATCTGGCCTCTTTTCTCCTCAAAATGTCTCCCGCTGTTACCTGAGCTGTTTTAAACCACACACAGAGTAGTAGAGCCAGGTCCACTGCATTTCTTAAAATAATCAAGTTATTTTAAATGTCAAATATTAATTCTAAGACCTAGAGCAGTAGGTGTCTGTGTTCTGGCACACCCCATTCTCCCCCACCCCTGGAATGCCTTGACCCCTCACAGGCCACCTTGCACAGTCATTTCTAGATGCATTAGAAACATGTGACTGGAAAAGAAAACCTGTAAACCCATGTGGTATGCATAACTTCAGTCCCTTAGATGAAAAATAGTACAGTCAAATGAATATAAGGTGTACTAACTGTAGCTTTGATTTTTTCCTCGTTGTGAGATTTCAAAACCTTTTCAGAAGATCAGAATCAATGTGAGGTCAAAAGATAATCAGGACCAGTCTTTCAGGCTGTAGATTAAAAAGGAGCTATAAAGAAGGACTATAAAGAAGGCTGAGGGCCAAAGAATTGATGCTTTCAAACTGTGGTCCTGGAGAAGACTCTTGAGAATCCTTTGGGTTGCCAGGGGATCAAACCAGTCAGTCCTAAAGGAAATCAATCTTGAATATTCACTGATTTTCAGCATCAATTTTCAGCTGAAGTTCCTTCATCATTGGAAGGACCAGTGCTGAAGCTCTAATGTTGTGGCCAACTGATGTGAAGAGCTGACTCTTTGGAAAAGACCCTGATGCTGGGAAAGATTGAGGGCAGGAGAAGGGGGTGACGGGTGATTAGATGGTTGGATGGCATCACCGATTCACTGGACATGTATTTGAGCAAACTCCAACAGACAGGACAAGGCAGGCTAGCATGCTGCAGTCCATGGGGTTGCAAAGAGTCAGACATGACTTGACGAATAAACAACTACTAAGACTAAAAAATAACAGAGGAAAAAGGAGGAGGAGTGTGAGAAGAGAGGAGGTGAAATACCAAAATTCTTGGATGATGATGTAGCTTAAGCATCTATCATCATTTGATACAAAATTATAGTAAATATAATTGTGATATTCATAAAAATTAGAGAATATATTTAAGAATAACCAATTACTCGTGGTATAATGCAAGGTGAGACTCAAGAATAAGACACACAATAAAAATCAACTTCTCCTGGGATCACAGTCCCAAGAAACACATGTTATCTGCTGTCTTAGTTGCATATATGTGTATATATGCATATGTATCATATATGTTGTACACAAACATAACATATAGAATATATTCTATTCTATTTATACTGTATTTATATACTGAATATAAATAGAATAGAATAAATTATATTATAGAAATGGAATACATAAGAAGATAAATATATATTTATGTGTATATAATTTGATATATATCTATATGACTATAAATTGTGTATGATTTTATATATTTTATGGGTAAACATATAATTTTAGATAAAATAGAATCTGATAGTCTTAAATTCCCATGCATGTAAAATGAAGACCTTCAGTGCATTTTCAGGGGTGAAGTTTCCTAGAGGATTATCATGTAATCAAAGTATCAAATGCACATCACTGTGGGTTTTGCTTTCATCACAGGATCATAAAGAGCAGTCATAGGGCACATCTCACTGCTGCTTAATTAATGATTTAGCATCTTTTGAATTGAAAAAAAAAATAGGCAATGAGAACCTGTGCCAAATGTATGAAGCTCACCTTCAAGTGTCCACACACCATTCGGCTAGAGCAGAGCCAACCCCCTGGTTACACGGTATCTGTGACTGCGTCTGCACCACCAGGTGAGTTAAGTGGACACAGTGGAGACCAGACAACTCCCTGCCAACCGAAACCATCTTCCACACGGCCATTTAAAGCACAAGTTGAGAGAAAGAACAGACTAACAGGGCATAGATACTCAATGTGCTACTTCAGGAATTCCTTTCCATGCTGACTTTTTTTCTTTTGTGTACTCTTATATATATAAAAAGTCAGGTATCTGTAGAATCATCATTAAAATGATTCTAAGGGTAAGTGTATGAAACTTTAAAAAGCAATTAGATTGCATTAACAGCTTTGTTAGCCAAGGTGAGACTAAGAAATCTATTGATATAAATCAAGTAAGAGTACCTTGATTTCAACGCGATAAAGATTCATAAATAGTTTTATCAATGATCACAGTAAACCTAAAAATATAAGACATTAAACTTTCTTTTTAAATAAGCAACACAGTCAACACAACCCTTCCCTTTCTTTAATACACACATGTGCACACACATGCATGTTCACTTATACACACATGCACATATGTATGATTTCAAAAGTAAAGATACACAGAACACAATGAAATACTTAGCAGCAAACAGGAAATACTGGTAAAGGCAGCAATACTATGCTGGAAACTGAGAAGAGGGCCACGTCCAGCTCCACACAAACAAGACATGATTCATCTTCAACAGTGAAGCAAAAGCCCCAGTTTGAGTGTCATCATCTGTGAAATGAAGGGAATTCTTCCTGAGGCTCCTTCATTCCTGGAGAATATTTAATGCAATACTGTGTCATGTGGACTTTCCTGATGGCTCAGTGGTAAAGAATCTGCCTACAATGCAGGAGACGCATGTTTGATCCCTGTTTCAGGAAGATCCCCTGAAGAAGGGAACAGCAACCCACTCCTGTATTTTTGCTTGGAGAATCCCATGGACAGAGGAGCCTGCCTGATGAAGCAGACTTGTCTCCCTGAATACGCTTTCATTTAAAAGTATTTCCAAAACATACCTAATCCAATAGATGCTGCAAACCAGCCTTTGCTCATTTATCCTCTAATGATATTAACATCATGTCTCTACCTTAATACCGCTAAGTCACTTCAGTCGGACTACCCCATAGATGGAAGCCCACCAGATTCCACCATCCCTGGGATTCTCCAGGCAAGAACACTGGAGTGGGTCGCCATTTCCTTCTCCAATGCATGAAAGTGAAAAGTGAAAGGGAAGTCGCTCAGTTGTGTCTGACTCTTCGCGACCCCATGGACTGCAGAGCACCAGGCTCCTCCGTCCATGGGATTTTCCAGGCAAGAGTACTGGAGTGGGGGTGCCATTGCCTTCGGCCTTAATACTAAGTTACCACAACACTCTTCTATTAAGACAGCATATTTAAAATTAAATAATTATGCTTTATTAAATTCTCTAAGATCCTGCTGTCATAAGCTCTTTTTTTTTTTTTTTTTTTCTTTACTGCACTTACTTCCTGTGCTAATCTCCTGGTCCTTAATCATATACTTACTTGCAGAACTGATTGCCAAGCTTATGCTCTCTTTTTATTTTTAATATTGCTTAAGTGCATAGATGCCTTCAAATTAGAATTGGATTTCTGAGAACAGGAGTGAGTGAGTGAGTGTGTGTGTGTTTAATCAGCCTGTATCTCTCCTGGGATTTGAAGAGTACCTAGCTGACACTGGATGATGGATTACTATATGCTTCTTACAGGACAACAAAGAGAAGAAAAGGTGGATTTTTCGTGTCTGACTCAGAGTTTCTGCTTTATCATTTGTTCAATGGGCAAAATAAGACTTACTTTGTGGACTTGTATGGTTTAGATCAGAAAACATGTTTTTAGTATACCTAAGTTACTCAAAAAGCAGGAAGGAATAAAATTAATAATTAGGAAAGAAATATTACTTCAAGTTCAGAAATAATTCAAGATAAAGATACACATTTTTAAAAATTATTTGTCAGTAATCTAGCCATTAGCTGCAGTCATCTGAAGTTTTAACATAGTCTTTATTCTGTTCCAGGCACTGTTCCTACACACTTTAAAATGTCAACTCATTGTATCTTTATTTTAATAACAGATTAGACAGACACTAATGCTCTTTCCATTTCACAAATGAGAAAATTGAGGCCCAGAGGGCTGGTAACTTGACCTTGGTTATATAAACTAAATAGGGATGAAATTCAAATTTGTATCTTAGATTCTTTATTCTTTTGCTCCTAATTCAATGCCCTGTTGCCTCTATTTGTTTCCCATAAAGAAGCTTTCCTATAGAATAAGAAAGAATAGGCCAAGAATCTGAAATATGATATACAAGGAACATATGAGGAAAATCTGAGATAATTTAACTGATATCAAAATGAGGACTAGGTTAAAATTCCAAGGAGCGTTTTATAAAAATGGAATTATGACAGAAGATAATTCAATTTAAATGAGTACAATGGGGAAAAAAAATCCATTACGGCTGTATTCTTTAAAGGATATTAAATAGTTTCACTGGGGCCTGGCAGGTAAAGGCCAGACTGCAGTTTCAAATGGTGAATTAAGCAACAAACAATGAAATGATGACTTGCTCTTTTCCTCAAGGAAATGGGCCGTGTTACCAGTGAAGATGCGCCCTTTAGGTGAGATGGGGGTTTTAATCTAAGGGGAAGTAGGAGATTCTCCTTGTCCAGAGTGGATTGAGTTCAGCCCCACAGAGCTCATCTGGCAGCCTGAGGCCCCTCTTTCCAGGGTCAGCTCAGAGGAGACCCAGTCCACGGTCACTGGGACAAAAGCTGGTCTTCAGGCATGAGCAATCTTCTTAAAAGGGTTCTAGCCAAATATGCTACCATTTATTTCAGAGTACTCCTTTTTGGTTTGTTTTTGTAACTTGTAAAATAGACAAGATTTTGAATTCATTGTGGAAAGTAGATTCTAGAATGATATGGAGCAGTATAGAGTAGCTGCTCAACAAATCTTTTCTCTGGCCCAAGGCTTGTTACTGTCTTTTCCACCCTCCCACCCAGAAAAGGGGTAAAGTAAAAAGAGAAACAAAGTTACAGAACGCCTGATGAGACTTTGAAAGGAAAACCACTTTTTTTACACAGTTGTGACCAAGTTTTCTTTACTGAGTTTGTAGAATTTTCATTTGAAAGACAGTCATCAAATATATGCTTTCAATGGAAGTGTATTAAATATTTATAGACTTTGTATGTATGTGTGCTCAGTCGCGCCCAACTCTTTGTGACCCCATGCTTTTCAGTTCAATTTAAAAATGAAAAGGGATCATGTCACAATTTGGGATATTTCTCTGAGCTAATTCATCAGCACCAAGGCCGCTTAAATCCATGGCTCATCATCGTTACAAAAATAATTTTTAAATACTTCCACATAAAGGATTATTTCTGAAAGTGTTAGAAGGCATGAGATCATAGAATGTAATCATCTAAAAATTACACCTAACATCTCAGGAGCAAACTTTAAAAAGAATTTCAGTTTTAAATGGTTCATCCCTCCTTTATAGAAATGACAGAATTCAATTTTAACTACTGAACAGTAGGTTCACAGTAGATGACAAAATCAGTCCCTCTCTCATTACAGTCTTTCTAGAGAACAAATAACAGATGAGAGACAGCTCAAGTAGACCAGAGGCATCAGCAGAAAAGGTTCCCATTTGATAGCTGGCGCATCTAAGATTGGAGACGGCAATGGCACCCCACTCCAGTACTCTTGCCTGGAAAACCCCATGGACGGAGGAGCCTGGTGGGCTGCAGTCCATGGGGTCGCTAGGAGTTGGACATGACTGAGCGACTTCCCTTTCATTTTTCACTTTCAAGCAATGGAGAAGGAAATGGCAACCCACTCCAGTGTTCTTGCCTAGAGAATCCCAGGGACAGGGGAGCCTGGTGGGCTGCTGTCTATGGGGTCGCACAGAGTCGGACACGACTTAAGTGACTTAGCAGCAGCAGCAGCAGCATCTAAGATGACCATGTGTACTCCCTTAAGCAGCTTTTAAGGCATTTTCCCCTAATCACCCTCTATGAGATGTTAATACCACAGTTATACACATAACTGTTTATGTACTGTGTGTTATATATGTTTTAAGACTTTTTCCAGCTTGAGATATAATTGACATACAATCATGTGTTAGTTTAAATACACAGTATGTTGGTTTAATACACACATACCATGGACTGATTACTGTCAGTTGTTCAGTCGCTCAGTTGTGTCTGATTCTCTGCGACCCCAGAAATAGCAGCAAGCCATGCTCCTCTCTCCTTTACTGTCTCCCAGAGTTTCGTTACCATCCATAGCTTCAGCTAAAATCCCATCACATCACATATTACCATTTCTTGTTTGTGGTGACAACATGAAAGGTCTACTCTCTCGACAACTTTCAAGTACATAATAGAGTGTAATTAACTAGCCACCAGCCTGTACATCAGATTTCCCAGAATCTGTTTGTTCATCTCATAATTGGGAGTTCATGCTGTTCACCAACAATTCCCCATTTCCCTCTTCCCCACCATCCTACGGTCAGTTTCTGTAAGTTCAGATGTTCTCCATCCCACATGTAAGTGACATCATATGATATTAGTCTTTCTCTACTTTCTTAGCTCTCTTACCATAATGCCCTCCAAGCCCATCCATATGTTCACAAATGACAGGATTTCCATCTTGGTTATGGCTAAGTAACATTCCACTGTGTGTACATATATCACACTGTTATCCCTCCAATCAGTCGAGGGACATTTGGGATCTTGCCACATCTTGGCCATTGTGGAAAATGCTATGATGAACATGGGGATGCAGACATGTTTTGATATCCTGTATTCATTTCCTTTGGATACACACTGAACAGTGAGGTTAGTGGATCAGATGGGGCTTCCTTGGTGTCTTAGATGGTAATGAATCCACCTGCAGTGCAGGAGACACTGGCTCAATCCCTGGGTCAGGAAGATCTGGAGAAGGGAATGGTTATGCTACAGGATTCTTGCCTGGGAAATTCCATGGGTAGAGGAGCCTGGCGGGGGACAGTCCATGGGGTCTCAAAGAGTCTGACACTACCGAGCAACAAACTGTTGCACACTTTTCACATGGTACTTCCATTTTTTTTTTTTTTTTTTGAGGAAAGTTCCATACCATTTTCCATAATGGTTGACCCAGTTTACATTCTCACCAACTGTGAACAAGATTTAGCATAAAGGCAATCTTACTGTTTATGTATAAAGTATAGGCATGCACTAATAAAAGAGAATCCTTGTATCTGTGCTTTACACATAAGAGGAATTTTTTTTATCCCATGCTCTAACATTTCAAACCTCCTCAATCCTATGGGTCCTGTCACCTCCATTTTTGCCTTCCGTCCTTCCCTCTAACAAAGATGAAGGACACTTTCACTGTTTGCAAAAGCTACTCATAACCTACTCCCTGCTAACATCTGTACCTACCCTTGCACAGAGATTGGGAGATGGGGCTGTGTCTCCCTAGACCCATTCCCTTCAGAAAAATATTCCTGACCCATAAGACTGGCAGGAGGCTTTTGAAAAGATTCACATCTCAAAGAAGTAGGAAAAGGATTCACACGTTTATCTACCCTGAGGAGAACACTAAGACCTTCCCTGGTCATATTCAACTCCTTAAAATAACCAGAAGTTTGGCTTAAAAAAAATAACTTTCCCTTCTTTTGCTCATGTTTACTCTTACCCATCATTATCCTAGATACAATTTGATTAAATTTGTTTTTATATTTTTTTCCTAAAGCAATACATTTTGGGGCTTCCCTGGTGGCTCAGACAGTAAAGAATCTGCCTGCAATGTGGGAGACCGAGGTTCAATCCCAGGGTCGGGGAGATCCCCTGGAAAAGGGAATGGCTACCCACTCCAGTATTCTTGTCTGGGAAATTCCATGGACAGAGGAGCCTGGTGGACTATAGTCCACAGGGTCACAAAAAGTCAGACATGACTAAGCGACTAACACTTTCACTTTTCAATGCCTTTTTAGTATCGTGATATCTTCTCTTGCTTTCTAGAGGATTCTGCTTTTTCTCAGCTTAAAAAAAAAATGGGACAAAAATGAAGTATAACAGAATGTCTCTGACTAAAACCATTACCAAATGTGGACACAATCAAGAAACTCAAAATCCATGCAAAGAATTTTTATATCTGAAAACCCCTAAGCTCTAACAGAACTTGGGTGGTATTTTATTAGACATATTCTCTTTCAATAGTGAGGACATTTGCCATTTTTATCAGTGGCTATTTCATGCATCGGAGAAGGAAATGGCAACCCACTCTGGTGTTCTTGCCTGAAGAATCCCTGGAACGGGGGAGCCTGGTGGGCTGCCGTCTATGAGGTCGCATAGAGTTGGACACGACTGAAGCGACTTAGCGGCAGCAGCAGCATGGTAAGTTAACAGAAGAACTCTAATACTTTTAATGGTTCTAGAAAGAAAAAGGATCTTATAAATAAAACATTCATATCTTTACTTTCAATTTTGTGATTTTTGGCCCAAATACATATTTTGTGCCTTGTTTGTAAACAGAAAGAAAGAGACATTGTTAATGATTTACCCCTGATTAGCCCGGACTTTTCTTTAAGGAATGTCCAATTAAAGCTATAAATGCAAGAACACTCAGGGTTACACCCAACTCTTGAGAACTGCATGGCTTATTCCAATGCTGAGATAATCAAAGCCATACATCAGTTTTTATTCACATTTTCTACTTTTAGTTTTCTTCTTCTTTTTTTAAATTTTTAAATTTTTAATTTTTTTAGTTTTCTTCTTAAATATTTAATTCTGTCTAACTAGAGTCTGGGGAGGAGGACCAAACATTTTGTTCACAGAAGCCCACATTTCTGCCTCCAGCAAAACCAAGTGGCCTGTGGGGAGGCTGACACAGCCTGGCACTCCAGCTCCACTCCCTGGGAAATTAGAGAGAGAGACTTCCACCTCGCCTCACAAGTGGAAGACACCAAGGGAGTGCACTAGCTTCTCTCTTTCCATTTGATCTGCTTTACTGTGACACTAACGAAAAGTCTAAGAGCTGCTTCCCACAGCTGAAACCTGAGGGAACTCTGGTCTGATGCGAAGTGCCTGTCTGCCATGAGCTGCGGGCTGAGGCTTCAGATTTGCATCACTAATTACAACAATTGTGATCGATACTTTGGTCCTCAATCATCACCCAGGTTTTTTTGTGTGTTTGTTTCTTCTTCTACATTCCATCCAGGAGATATCTCTAAACTCTTATTTATATGGTAGTTAGGTGGCACTACTGGTAAAGAATACACCTGCCAGTGCAAGAGATGCTCACTGATCTCTGGGTTGGGAAGATCCCCTGGAGGAAGAAATGGCCACCCACTCCAGTGTTCTTACCTGGAGAATCCCGTGGACAGAGGAGCCTGGTAGGCTACAGTCTATGGGGTCACATAGAGCTGAACACAACTGACTTGACTTAGCATGCACATCTTTTCCCGTTGGAATTTTAAATGAGGGGCTTCAAGATAGCCTTTCTGTTACATCTCATTTTGAATATGTTTTCATTGTGTGAATTAATCATTGGTTTTTCATGGAGGAAATTTGAGCAGTGGACACTGGAGCACGGAAAAATGAAACACACGTAAGACTCAAATATTTATGTATGAGACATCACGACAAGTTGTTTAAAGCAATGCATTTTTTTCATCCATGGTTTAACAACATTAATGTTTCCTCTATGTTAAAAAAAATAAAATATATATATATATATATATATCTTATGGCTCAAGCGAATTCATTTTCTTTCTTATATCTTTAAGTTGGTAGAAGTACAACTGTAGAATCTTCAAAATTGTATAGATATGTGTGTGTCTGTGTATTTTCAAAAGGCCTTCAGTTCAGTTGCTCAGTCATGTTCAACTCTTTGTGACCCCATGGACTGCAGCACGCCAGGCCTCCCTGTCCATCACCAACTCTCAGAGCTTGCTCAAACTCATGTCCATCAAGTCGGTAATGCCATCTAACCATCTCATCCTCTGTCATTCCCTTCTCCTCCTGCCCTCAATCCTTCCCAGCATCAGGGTCTTTTCCAATGAGTCAGTTCTTCGCATCAGGTGGCCAAAGTATTGGAGTTTCCAATAAATATTCAAGACTGATTTCCTTTAGGATTGAGTGGTTTGATCTTCTTCCAGTCTAAGGGATTCTCAAGAGTCTTCTCCAACATCACAGTTCAAAAGCATCAATTCTTTGGTGCTCAGCCTTCTCTATGGTCCTTACAAGTACATACTAGGCAAACGCCGGCTCTTAACCCATTTGAATGTGCTGCCAGGCAGTCACAGTGGAGGCAGTCACATCAGCTAAGAAGGGAACTGAGGCCTTGAGAAGACGGATGCTAGTGAAGGGTGGCAGGACCAACAAGATAAAAACAAACTCACGGTGGGGGATTCTAGGCCTGACCTGATAGGAATTCTCTCTCAGAGCTGGGAACTTAATCCATGATCAGGCAGCAATGTGTCATGATGAGTTCAGGTGGAAAATGTGGGAGTTAGTGGCTAGGGTGCAGGGAAGAAGCCAGATCTGCTGTTAACTCCAAGTCTATCTTTTGGAAGTGAGCATTTCTTTGACGGAATGTCTCTAATCTTCTATAAATCTCTAAAGAGATAATTATGCTTCAGTATTAGTCATTAAGGTGTAATCTCAAGCAAGAAACAGTAAAAAGTAAAGATACAGAACATCTGCTTTCTATTTCATTTGACTGATTTCAGGGAATAAAGAATATCATGACAATGGTCTCCATGGCAATAAAAGTGAAGAAGGAACGTTTAATGCTTTGCATTCAATAAACTGTTTTCCACTGCCAACCTCAAAAAGGAATAATTGCATCTGCCTTTAACATTTAGAACTCCACACAATACCTCAATTTATTGGCAATGGATAAATGTCACAAAATTCAAGAGCATACCTACTGCTTAGATGTTAGTGTCATTCTCCAGAAAAAAAGGAACCAGAAACCCTTGGAAAAACAGCCGATCCTAGGATGGGGCAGGGTGCTTACAAGAGAAGTCCAGAGCATCTGCAGCTGGAAATAGGAAGTACCCCAAATTAGCAAGGCAAAGTTGAAACCCCTCATTCATGGAGTATGTCAAAGACCAAAGCAGCTTTCTGAAACAGTTCCCAATGGCTTCAGCTGAAACAATTAGAGCAAGAAAAATAAAGCAATATTAGACTTTAATCCAAAGCATAAAGTGAGCATCCTTGAATCCATGTTGATGTAAATAAGTGGTCAGAAAAGACAAGTCTCTAGTGCAGAAGAACACAAAACAACTTAGTGCAGACACTCTGCCCATAAGGAGATGATCATGATGTCCCGTCCCCCAGGTGACAGCAGTCCACAGGGACTTGATTCCAGAAAGCACAGGAGGGAAAGAGGAGCCAGAGGAACAGCCAAGTGGAGACATGGGACCAGCACTCCCCTGCCTGGAGGTCAAGGTCAGGACCAAGGAAGACACAGATACATCTGATTGATACTGACACCACCTAAGCTTATGAAAACAGCATAAATCCTCTACCCCAGACTAATCATAAGAAAAACACCAGACAACACTGGAGAAAAAGCAAGAGAAAAGTAACTCTAGTTAGTGACAGTTCATTAATGTGGTTTAATAACTGCTAATAGAAGCTTGGGGCTGGTGCACTGGGACGACCCAGAGGGATGGTATGGGGAGGGAGGTGGGAGGGGGTTCAGGATGGGGAACATGTGTACACCTGTGGCGGATTCATGTTGATGTATGGCAAAACCAATACAATATTGTAAAGTAATTAACCTCCAATTAAAATAAATAAATTTATATTAAAAAAGATGTTAATGATAGAAAAAAAACAAATGCAAAGAATATGAGAACTCTGTGCTGTCTTTCCCATTTTCTGTATATCTAAAATTGCTCCAGAAACTAAAAGTTTATTAAAAAAATTAATTTCAGAACTACTGCAGGGCCTGCTCCGTTCTATCAAGTATTATCACTTAATTTCATCTTATTTAATTTTCCTATGTGCAAGAGTGATTCATGAACATAGCCAAGATTTCTTTCCTAAAAATAATATGGAGCCATGATAGTTTAATAAAATATTTCATTTTAATTAAATTAGAAAGGAAAAACTTCTACCGTCTTCTTTCCCCTCCAGGGAGGGAACATTGTGTCATCTTATTAGCAGGATTTCCCGAGGGCTTTTTCCTCTTTGATGAATCCACTGTAGTCACGGAACTTTGGAAGACAGGATGGCCAAAGGATATTGCGTTTATATATCCACACAGATACTCTTCCCTTAAGTCAAAAGCTGTTGATGGAGGATTAAGAAGGAAACCCTCGCTTCCTATGTTTATTGGGAAGATTTTGGTGTTTTCTCTAAATAGACTTGATAAATACCATGAAGCAAAAAGCCAACATATAACGATAAAAATGTAAAGAAACGTTCTCAGCAAAAGGATATGACCAAACTGAACTGAGACATTAATGACACAATCATCATCATATTACATACAATAGAAATGTAGCTTCCACATCTGTCACTCCACTGACCCACAGGGCACACGACTGTCTCCTTACCCTGCTCCTTTTTGATTCCCTTCAGTTACAGTGCAGGGCTAGAGAGAACATGAGATTCATAGCAGTTATCCAGCATTAATGTCAAATAATAAAGAGGAGTCAGTTTTCAAGTACAAGTTCATGAGGCAGATAGTTCAGATGGTCTTTCGAACATCCAGCATATGCCATTATCACCAAATGATCTGAGCTGGACACAGCCAGCACCATCCCTCCACAAGCATCTTTCTCACTAGTCAGTGGTAAGGATGATCAAAAGCTTCATCATTCAAACCGAAACACTTCTGAAAGGGAAAGGGGGGAAGTCACTTTAATTATTTTTAATTACAAGGGCCTCAAGCATGTACTGTCATGGGCGAACCGGATACACCATGATCCGGTGGCTCCATGATCCACCCCTCAGAGGTTCCTCAATGGGAGATTCCTCATACCATTAGGAAATCTTTTATCCTAAAGCAGCTTAGCCAGTGCCTGAGGGGCACTTGTTTTCCAACTGGCAGCTTTCCAGGAAACCCAGGGCCTCCAGCTGAGGGTGAACAGAAGAACAGCAGTGGGACTGGACAGGCGGGAGGTCAGGGGAGTGTGAGGTCATGGAGGTGTGAGGTCAGGGCAGGTGGGAGGTGAGGGGGAGGTCAGAGAAGGGGGGAGGTCAGGGCAGGTGGGAGGTTGGGGAGATGGGAGGGAGGTCAGGGGAGTGTGAGGTCATGGAGGTGTGAGGTCAGGGCAGGTGGGAGGTGAGGGGGGAGGTCAGAGAGGGGGGAAGGTCAGGGCAGGTGGGAGGTCGGGGAGATGGGAGGGAGGTCAGGGGAGTGTGAGGTCATGGAGGTGTGAGGTCAGGGCAGGTGGGAGGTGAGGGGGAGGTCAGGGCAGGTGGGAGGTTGGGGGGGAGGTCAGAGAGGGGGGAGGTCAGGGCAGGTGGGAGGTCGGGGAGGTGAGAGGTCAGGGAGGATGGAGGACAGGGAGGATGGAGAAGGGGAGAATGGGCAGGGGGGAGGACAGGGAGGACAGGGAGAGGGAGGACAGGGAGGACGAGGAGGGGTGAGGATGGGCAGGGGGGAGGACAGGGAGTGGGAAGACAGGGAGGACGAGGAGGGGCAAGGATGGGCCGGGGGAGGACAGGGAGGATGGAGAACAGGGAGGATGAGGAGGGGGAGCACAGGGAGGGGGAACGACTGGGAAGGGCGAGGATGGGCAGAGGGGAGGACAGGGAGGGTGAGGGGAAGGACAGGGAGGATGGAGAACAGGGAGGATGGGGAGAGGGGAGGATGGGGAGGGGGAGGACAGGGAGGACGAGGAGGGGGAAGGACAGGGAGGGCGGAGAGGGGGAGGACAGGGAGGGGCGAGGATGGGCGGGGGGAGGACAGGCAGGGGGATAACAGGGAGGGGTGAGGATGAGCAGGGGGGAAGACAGAGAGTGGGAGGGCAGAGAGGATGAGAAGGGGCGAGGATGAGCATGGGGGAGGACAGGGAGGATGGAGGACAGGGAGGATGAGGTGGGGGAGCACAGGGAGGGGGAAGGATGGGGGGGTGAGGATGAGCAGGGGGGAGAACAGGGAGGGGGGAGGGGAAAGGACAGGGAGGATGGAGAACAGGGAGGACAAGGAGACGAGAGGATGGAGAGGGGGAGGACAGGGAGGACAGGGTTGGGGACAGGATGGGAAAGGGGCAGGACAGGAGGTGTGGGAGTATAGAGCAGAAACCGTGTGAATGGAAAGAGGAAGGGCACTGTCTGCCCTTGAACCGTCCAGTCCCCCTCCTCTCCCCGACGCCTGCCCTTGCTGCCTTCTCTCTATTACTCTGTGAGGGTGAACCCTCTTCATCACCTGAGTGGACTAAAGGGCGCCCAGAAGCTGGGAGAATGTTACATCCGGGCACCTCGGAGAGGGTGTGTCTGGAAGAAATCAGCGTTTGAGTTGACTCAGTGAAGACGATGACCTCGCTGGTGAGGGCAGCATCATCTAATCCACTGGGGACCAGAGCAGAGCAAGCACGGGGAGGAGGCGGAGGCATGCCCTGCTCTCCTGCCTGCAGACACAGCACCCCTGGGTCTCAGAGAACAGGGTCTGGGCTAGAACGGCAAGACCCGCTCTCCCGACCTCTGGCTTGTAGATACCTGATCCGGGGACTTCTGTATGCGCCAACTCCTCCTAATTAATCCGTCAGTCTCTTACTTTTTCCTTTCTCTCTCCATACACTTATAGTTGTGGATTATTGATTCTGGTTCTCTGGAGAACCTTGATGGAGCAGCGACACTGCTATACCTTTTCCATACCCAGTCCTTGCATTTGTTAACTATTTCATGCTTCTAAATCAAAATAGAATTCAGAGTTACCTGAAGAAAAGACCTATAAAATTCAGCTATGAATCTGAACGGAACCCAAATGCAGAGAGACCTCCGGGCAGGCAGTCAGGCTGAAGCTGGTTATCCATGGGATCTGAGGGCGGGGAAGGATGTTTATAGTAGAAAAGGCCTGAACTCTAGTCTTCATCTGCTCTGAGCTAAAGAACGTAATTTCCATAACTTAATGTATCACAACTATAGAGAACTTAGCTTATCAAAAGAAATGGAAATATGCTGCCAAACTGATGCTCCAATATAAGGTGAACCTAATAATCATACCAAAAGAATTTATTTCTGATGGGCCCTTCTTTTCCAACTACTTTTCACTTTTCACATATGACAATATATATGCATACCAGTACCATTTTCTCCGATGGCAAAAAATAAGTGTAATGACCTGTGGCCATTACAGAACATCTAGGAAGTTGGAAAATTTTCAAGAAAATAAAAATTACCTATTATCCCACCTCTTGAAAATGCTTACTGTTAACAGTCATTTATAACCATTCCTGGGATTTCCATACATCTATATATTTTTTCATTTCCAAAATATTTCCTGCCAAGTCTGTGAAACATGGTTTTAAAAATCCAAAACATTTCTGTATATATGAATATATCATCCCTTGCTCCATTACATAATTCATATTTATTATTTTATTTTAAATATCCTTCTATTTGTTGCTATCACATAGTGTTAAATAGTTTGGTAATTTTTAGGGCAGATGCCATAAAGTTCAAATGTTTACAGAGATTGCACTGGTCTATGCCCCACTCCAGTACTCTTGCCTGGAAAATCCCATGGATGGAGGAACCTGGAAGGCTGCAGTCCATGGGGTCTCTGAGGGTCAGACACGACTGAGCGACTTCACTTTCACTTTTCACTTTCATGCGTTGGAGAAGGAAATGGCAACCCACTCCAGTGTTCTTGCCTGGAGAATCCCAGGGACAGGGGAGCTGGTGGGCTGCCATCTATGGGGTCGCACAGAGTCGGACTCAACTGAAGTGACTTAGCAGGCATGTCCTCATTCCAAATTCATGTAACAATGTTTGGATCTGCACACCTTTCTTAGCATTGGATATGAGTTTTTAAATATCTGCAAATTTGATTGCATTTTAACTTGCATTTTCTTATTTGCACAAGTTGAGATTTTCAGTAAGTTTGATAAGCTGCTCTTTTCTCTTATGTGATCTGTACGTTGACGCTCCTCACCCATCTGAGTGATTTCTTATTTGTGAGAACTTGCATGTTACTCATTTTTGCAGTCCCTTGGCTTTTATTTTACTCAGGTTTCTAATGCACTGCTGTATTGAATTTTTAATCAGTGACCTGATGATTTCTTCACCCAACATGGAGTCATCAAGCACCCACAAAGCATGAAGAGCTGTGCCCAGTGGGGTGGATCTTTCTTCTTTACATTAATTGCATTGCTTTTAAATATTTCATTACACTTCCTTCTCAATTTTGATGTAGAGTCATTTCTTTTTTACTTTGCATTTCCCAATTTTTTAAACATTGGGATTTTAATGCACAGAATTGGTTACGTGTCTTTTGGAAAGTCTGAGAGAGCAAAAGAGGACCAGAATGAATCAGAAACGAGTAATTACAGAAAGTGGCTCCCATCCCCTGGGGGACCCAAGGCAAGGAGGTGGTGCAGCCAGAGCCTAGGAGCTGGAGGACAGAGTCTAGGGGCGCTGGGGTGCGGGGGGAGGCAGGATGCACATAGAGGGAGTGGACCCCATGACAGTGCTCCCCAGAAACATCATGGGGGCAAAGGGCACAGTCACTGAGATTCAGCTTTTAACAGTCTAGTTCCTTTTCTTTTAACAACTGTGTCTAAACTACTTTGATCCTATTTTGGTTTGCCAAGTGAAGTGATAGGTTCAATGCATTTCATTTTTTTCCAGAGAATCCCTAACAGGTCAACTCGAGGATGTTTTAAGTGTACTCTGTCACATTGGAACACCTGACAGTCAGAGCATAGAGTGGCCTGTGTGGCATCCCTGGGCACAGGCCAGGCACCTTCTCATTGCCTCGGTTTAATTGTCTGTTAAACCAGGAGCGTGATGAATTAATTTTCAAGGTTATTGCTTACTTAAATATATAAATATATTTCTACTGATCTTTTAAATTTTTCACTCATTACATATTTTTGATTGATAATAGTTCTCAGGCTGTCCATAATAGCTATGACACTATCGGGAATAAAGTATCATCTCATATCTTTTAAAATCCAAGTTTTATGTAATTATCTGTCTAGATGTATGACTTTTTGCTCTAATGAGTACATTTCTGTAACTGTCGTTCTACTTTACATCAAGTAACCAAAT